>NW_011494749.1:3309103-3311032 GCF_000754665.1 Bison bison bison | reverse complement strand
AATTCTTTTGTAAGTATTTTTTATTTATAATTATGTTGAATATATAGTAGCATGGTTTTTTTTAACATAGCATTGTCATATGAATTTTCAGAACAAAAATCTTACAAAGAACCCAAAATAACTGCAGTCAAGTGTTTTGCTCAGTTATGAATTTTGTATAAGAAGAAAAAAACAAAACAAAACAAAACCAAGGAAACAAAAGCATCCTAGTGTGCTCTATTTTTGTCTTTCCCTGAGAAAAGAAATCTTATGATGTCAACAGAAATAGTAAAGTCTTCCTAGTATTAATTTCTAATGAAAAGTCATATGGTAGGCGGTCCTAAGATGGTGGAGGAATAGGACAGGGAGACCACTTTCTCCCCCACAAATTCATCAAAAGAACATTTAAACGCTGAGTAAATTCCACAAAACAACTTCTGAACGCCAGCAGAGGACATCAGGCACCCAGAAAAGCAACCCATTGTCTTCAAAAGGAGGTAGGAAAAATATAAATGACAAAAAAAGAGGCCAAAGAGATAGGGACAGAGCTCTGTCCTGGTCAGGGAGTCTTAAAAAGAAAGAAGTTTCCAAACACCAGGAAACACTCTCACTGTCGAGTCTGTGGCGAGCCTTGGAAGCACAGAGGGCAACATAATAGGGAGGAAAAATAAGTAAATAATTTAAACCCACAGATTATGAGCCCAATGGTAACCGCACCAGTGGAGAAGCAGTGCAGACGCCTGCACCTGCCACTAGCAAGCAGGGGCTGGGCAGGGAGGTGCGGGCTGCATTGCTTAGAGTAAGGGTCATGCCTGAATGCCCCAAGGCTAATCAGAGCAAACTAATTTGGGCTAGCAAACCAGACTGTGGGATAGCTACCACTCGAAAAGCCCTAAGACACCACCAGGCCCGCCCATAGAACAAAGGGCTGAACAGAACTAGCCGGCTGCAGACCATCCCCCTCTGATGACAGGCAGCCAGAGCTGGAAGGGGGCAATCGGAGCCCCAGAGAGACATTATCTACCTAACTGCAAGCAGGCTTCTTTGCTAACTAAGACTTCTTGGGATTCTGGACAGTCATCATCCACCTGAAAAGGTGTGTTGGTTGTACACCCAGAAAACCAAGCGGCAGGGACGGGAAAGGCGGTAAGTCGCAGTGACCGCGCTAGCCAAACACCTCATCACCCGAGCTGCTCGGAGCTGGGAAGGGCACAAAACACAGGCCCAATGGAGTCTGTGCCTCTGAGGACTACCCGAATGCCTGAACCTGAGCGGCTTAGACTTGGGAGGTGCATCAGCCCAGGGCCGGCCTCGGACGTTTCCCGGGGGAGCAACCTAGAGCCTGAGCTGTGTGGGCAGGGAGGCTACACGCCCCGTGAGCGGGGGCAGGCCCAGTGCGCCTGAGACACTGCGAGCACATGCCGGTGTTATTTGTTTGCAACGTCCCTCCCTCCCCACAGAGCGACTGAACAAGGGAGCCTAAAAGAAAGTGTCCACCACCGCCCCCTATGTGTCAGGGCGGAAATCAGACACTGAAGAGACCAGCAAACAGAAGAAGCTAAAACCGAAGGAACCACCTTGGAAGTGACAGGTGCAGTAGGTTAAAACCCTGTAGTTAGTACCAACTACATAGGAAGGTGGAGAAGGCAATGGCACCCCATTCCAGTACTGTTGCCTGGAAAATCCCATGGACGGAGGAGCCTGGTAGGCTGTAGTCCATGGGGTCACTAGGAGTCGGACACGACTGAGTGACTTCACTTTGACTTTTCACTTTCATGCATTGGAGGAGGAAATGGCAACCCACTCCAGTGTTCTTGCCTGGAGAATCCCATGGACGGAGGAGCCTGGTAGGCTGTAGTCCATGGGGTCACTAGGAGTCGGACACGACTGAGTGACTTCACTTTGACTTTTCACTTTCATGCATTGGAGGAGGAAATGGCAACCCACTCC
>NW_011494749.1:3307266-3309003 GCF_000754665.1 Bison bison bison | reverse complement strand
AGAAATAAAAAAGAGTCAACATATAATGAATAATGCAATAAAGGAGATCAAAAACACTCTGGAGGCAACAAATAGTAGAATAACAGAGGCAGAAGATAGGATTAGTGAAATAGAAGATAGAATGGTAGAAATAAATGAATCAGAGAGGAAAAAAGAAAAACGAATTAAAAGAAATGAGGACAATCTCAGAGACCTCCAGGACATCATTAAATGCTCCAACATTCAAATCATAGGAGTCCCAGAAGAAGAAGACAGAAAGATCATGAGACAATTCTTGAGGAGATAATAGTTGAAAACTTCCCTAAAACGGGGAAGGAAATAATCACCCAAGTCCAAGAAACCCAGAGAGTCCCAAACAAGACAAACCCAAGGCAAAACACCCCAAGACACATATTAATCAAATTAACAAAGATCAAACACAAAGAACAAATATTAAAAGCAGCAAGGGAAAAACAACACATAACACACAACGGGATTCCCATAAGGATAACAGCTGATCTTTCAATAGAAACTCTCCAAGCCAGGAGGGAGTGGCAAAACATACTTAAAGTGATGAAAGAAAATAACCTACAGCCCAGATTACTGTACCCAGCAAGGATCTCATTCAAATATGAAGGAGAAATCAAAAGCTTTACAGACAAGCAAAAGCTGAGAGAATTCAGCACCACCAAACCAGCTCTCCAACAAATGCTAAAGGATATTCTCTAGACAGGAGACACAAAAACGGTGTATAAACTCAAACCCAAAGCAATAAAGTAAATGGCAACGGGATCATACTTATCAGTAATTACCTTAAACGTAAATGGGTTGAATGCCCCCAACCAAAAGACAAAGACTGGCTGAATGGATACAAAAACAAGACCCCTATATATGTTGTCTACAAGAGACCCACCTCAAAACAGGGGACACATACAGACTCAAAATGAAGGGCTCAAAAAAGATATTCCATGCAAATAAAGATCAAAAGAAAGCAGGTGTAACAATACTCATATCAGATAAAATAGACTTTAAAACAAAGGCTGTGAAAACAGACAAAGACGGTCACTACATAATGATCAAAGGATCAATCCAAGAAGAATATATAACAATTATAAATATATATGCACCCAACATAGGAGCACCACAATATGTAAGACAAATGCTAACAAGTATGAAAGGGGAAATTAACAATAACACAATAATAGTGGGAGACTTTAATACCCCACTCACACCTATGGATAGATCAACTAAACAGAAAATTAACAAAGAAACACAAACTTTAAATGATACAATAGACCAGTTAGACCTAATTGATATCTATAGGACATTTCACCCCCAAACAATGACTTTCACATTTTTCTCTAGTGCACACGGAACCTTCTCCAGGATAGATCACATCCTGGGCCATAAATCTAGCCTTGGTAAATTCAAAAAAATTGAAATCATTCCAAGCATCTTTTCTGACCACAATGCAGTAAGATTAGATCTCAATTACAGGAGAAAAACTATTAAAAATTCCAATATATGGAGGCTGAACAACATGCTGCTGAATAACCAACAAATCACAGAAGAAATCAAAAAAGAAATCAAAATATGCATAGAAATGAATGAAAATGAAAACACAACAACCCAAAATCTATGGGACACTGTAAAAGCAGTGCTAAGAGGAAAGTTCATAACAATACAGGTATACCTCAAGAAACAAGAAAAAAGTCAAATAAATAACCTAACTCTACATCTAAAGCAACTAGAAAAGGA
>NW_011494749.1:3306029-3307166 GCF_000754665.1 Bison bison bison | reverse complement strand
TTTGGTATTTGTTATCAATTTTGTACCTTTAAGAACCCAATCTTCAGCACCCATTTTTACTTGGGAGCGAGATTCCTGGCTTGACTGCTCTCTCCCCCTTTGGACTCTCCTTTTTCTCCACCAGGTCACCTCTGCCTCCTCCCTCCCGCTTCTCTTCTCTACCCAACTCTCTGAATCTCTGTGTGTTCCAGATGGTGGAGAACACTTAGGAAACTGATTACTGGCTGGATCTGTCTCTCTCCTTTTCATTCCCCTCTTTTATCTTCCTGGTCACCTCTGTCTCCTTCCTTCCTCTTCTCTTCTTTGTATAACTCCATGAACATCTCTGAGCGGTCCAGACTGGAGTGCACATAAGGGAGTGATTACTGGCTAGGTTGCTCTCTCCTCTTTTGATTCCAACTCATCTCATTCGGGTCACCTCTAACTCCCTCCTCCTTCTTCTCTTCTCCATGTAACTCTGTGAACCTCTCTGGGTGTCCCTCACTGTGGAGAAACTTTTCATCTTTAACCTAGATGTTTTATCAATGGTGCTGTATAGAAGGAGAAGTCTTGAGACTACTGTAAAAATAAGACTGAAAACAAGAAGCAGGAGGCTTAAGTCCAAATCCTGAGAACATCAGAGAACACCTGACTCCAGGGAACATTAATCGATAGGAGCTCATCAAACCCCTCCATACCTACATTGAAACCAAGCACCACACAAGGGCCAACAAGTTCCAGAGCAAGACATACCACATAAATTCTCCAGCAACACAGGAACACAGCCCTGAGCTTCAATATACAGGCTACCCAAAGTCACTCCAAAACCACTGACATCTCATAACTTGCTACTAGACACTTCATTGCACTCCAGAGAGAAAAAATTCAGCTCCACCCACTAGAACACCAACACAAGCTTCCCTAAGCAAGAAACCTTGACAAGCCACCTGTACAACCCCACCCGCAGCAAGGAAACTCCATAATAAAGAGAACTCCACAAACTGCCAGAATACAGAAAGGCCACCCCAAATTCAGCAATATAAACAAGACGAAGAGACAGACGAATACCCAGCAGGTAAAGGAATAGGCTAAATGCCCACCAAACCAAACAAAAGAGGAAGAGATAGGGAATCTACCTGATAAAGAATTCTGAATAAT
>NW_011494749.1:3302331-3305656 GCF_000754665.1 Bison bison bison | reverse complement strand
AAAATCAAATCAATAAAATTAGAAATGAAAATGGAGAGATCACAACAGACAACACAGAAATACAAAGGATCATAAGAAACTACTATCAGCAATTATATGCCAATAAAATAGACAACGTGGAAGAAATGGACAAATTCTTAGAAAAGTACAACTTTCCAAAACTGAACCAGGAAGAAATAGAAAATCTTTTAACAGACCCATTCACAAGCACAGAAATTGAAACTGTAATCAGAAATCTTCCAGCAAACAAAAGCCCTGGTCCAGATGGCTTCACAGCTGAATTATACCAAAAATTAGAGAAGAGCTAACACCTATCCTACTCAAACTCTTCCAGAAAATTGCAGAGGAAGGTAAACTTCCAAACTCATTCTATGAGGCCACCATCACCCTAATACCAAAACCTGACAAAGATGCCACAAAAAAAGAAAACTACAGGCCAATATCACTGATGAACATAGATGCAAAAATCCATAACAAAAGTCTAGCAATCAGAATCCAACAACACATTAAAAAGATCATACACCATGACCAAGTGGGCTTTATCCCAGGCATGCAAGGATTCTTCAATATCCACAAATCAATCAATATAATACACCACATTAATAAATTGAAAAATAAAAGCCATATGATTATCTCAATAGATGCAGAGAAAGCCTTTGACAAAATTCAACATCCATTTATGATAAAAACTCTCTAGAAAGCAGGTCTAGAAGGAACATACCTCAACATAATAAAAGCTATATATGACAAACCCACAGCAAATATTATCCTCAGTGGTGAAAAATTGAAAGCATTTCCCCTAAAGTCAGGAATAAGAGAAGGGTGCCCACTTTCACCACTACTATTCAACATAGTTTTGGAAGTTTTGGCCACAGCAATCAGGGCAGAAAAAGAAATAAAAGGAATCCAAATCGAAAAAGAAGAAGTAAAACTCTCACTGTTTGCAGATGACATGATCCTCTACATAGAAAACCCTAAAGACTCCACCAGAAAATTACTAGAGCTAATCAATGAATATAGTAAAGTTGCAGGATATAACATGGACACACAGAAATCCCTTGCATTCTTATACACTAATAATGAGAAAATAGAAAGAGAAATTAAGGAAACAATTCCATTCACCATTGCAATGAAAAGAATAAAATATTTAGGAATATATCTACCTAAAAAAACAGACCTATATATAGAAAACTATAAAGCACTGGTGAAAGTAATCACAGAGGACACTAACAGATGGAGAAATATTCCATATTCATGGATCGGAAGAATCAATATAGTGAAAATGAGTATACTACCCAAAGCAATCTATAGATTCGATGCAATCCCTATCAAGCTACCAACGGTATTTTCACAGAGCTCACACAAATAATTTCACAATTTGTATGGAAATACAAAAAACCTCGAATAGCCAAAGCTATCTTGAGAAAGAAGAATGGAACTGGAGGAATCAACCTGCCTGACTTCAGGTCTACTACAAAGCCATAGTCATCAAGACAGTATGGTACTGGCACAAAGACAGAAACACAGATCAATGGAACAAAATAGAAAGCCCAGAGATAAACCCACACACCTATGGACACCTTATCTTTGACAAAGGAGGCAAGAATATACAATGGATTAAAGACAATCTCTTTAACAAGTGGTGCTGGGAAAACTGGTCAACCACTTGTAAAAGAATGAAACTAGAGCACTTTCTAACACCATACACAAAAATAAACTCAAAATGGATTAAAGATCTAAACATAAGACCAGAAACTATAAAACTCTTACAGGAGAATATAGGCAAAACACTCTCCGACATACATCACAGCCAGATCCTCTATTACCCACCTCCCAGAATATTGGAAATAAAAGCAAAAATAAACAAATGAGATCTAATTAAAATTACAAGCTTCTGCAGAACAAAACAAACTATTAGCAAGGTGAAAAGACAGCCTTCAGAATGGGAGAAAATAATAGCAAATGAAGCAACTGACAAACAACTAATCTCAAAAATATACAAGCAACTCCTGCAGCTCAATTCCAGAAAAATAAATGACCCATTCAAAAAATGGGCCTAAGAACGAAATAGAAATTTCTCCAAAGAAGACATACAGATGGCTAACAAACACATGAAAAGATGCTCAACATCACTCATTATCAGAGAAATGCAAATCAAAACCACTATGAGGTACCATTTCACGCCAGTCAGAATGGCTGCGATCCAAAAGTCTACAAGCAATAAATGCTGGAGAGGGTGTGGAGAAAAGGGAACCCTCTTACACTGTTGGTGGGAATGCAAACTAGTATAGCCATTATGGAGAACAGTGTGGTGATTCCTTAAAAAACTGGAAATAGAACTGCCATACGACCCAGCAATCCCACTGCTGGGCATACACACCGGGGAAACCAGAATTGAAAGAGACACATGTACCCCAATGTTTATCGCAGCACTGTTTCTAATAGCCAGGACATGAAAGCAACCTAGATGTCCATCAGCAGATGAATGGATAAGAAAGCAGTGGTACATATACACAATGGAATATTACTCAGCCATTAAAAAGAATACATTTGAATCAATTCTGATTAGGTGGATGAAACTGGAGCCTATTATACAGAGTGAAGTAAGCCAGAAAGAAAAACACCAATACAGTATACTAATGCATATATATGGAATTTAGAAAGATGGTAATGATAACCCTGTATGTGAGACAGCAAAAGAATCACAGATGTATAGAACAGTCTTTTGGACTCTGTGGGAGAGGGAAGAGGGGGATGATTTGAGAGAATGGCATTGAAACATGTATAATATCATATATGAAATGAATCGCCAGTCCAGGTTTGATGCAGGATACAGGAAGCTTGGGGCTGGTGCACTGGGATGACCCAGAGGGATGGTATAGGGAAGGAGGTGGGAGGGGGGTTCAGGATAGGGAACATGTGTACACCCGAGGCAGATTCATGTTGATGTATGGCAAAACCAATACAATATTGTAAAGTAATTAGCCTCTAATTAAAATAAATAAATTTAAATTTTAAAAAAGTCATATGGTGTATTATATGAAACTAAATATGAGAAGAGAATGAGTAGTCATGACAACTTATGTTTGTAGTAATGTCTCATGAAATAAAAGAAATAAATACATTCTTTACTCTGGCTATAGTTCAAATATTGACTAGCCTAAATCGCCTTCATTTTGAGATAACCTACCAATGTTCAGAGATACCAAAGGAACATTTCATCCAAAGATGGGCTCGATAAAGGACAGAAATGGTATGGACCTAACAGAAGCAGAAGATATTAAGAAGCGATGGCAAGAATACACAGAAGACTGTACAAAAAGAT
>NW_011494749.1:3286578-3302231 GCF_000754665.1 Bison bison bison | reverse complement strand
CTCATCTCACACGCTAGTAAAGTAATGCTCAAAATTCTCCAAGCCAGGTTTCAGCAATATGTGAACCGTGAACTTCCTGATGTTCAAGCTGGTTTTAAAAAAGTCAGAGGAACCAGGGATCAAATTGCCAACATCCGCTGGATCATGGAAAAAGCAATAGAGTTCCAGAAAAGCATCTATTTCTGCTTTATTGACTATCAAAGCCTTTGACTGTGTGGATCACAATTAACTGTGGAAAATTCTGAAAGAGATGGGAATACCAGACCACCTGACCTGCCTCTTGAGAAACCTGTATGCAGGTCAGGAAGCAACAGTTAGAACTGGACATGGAACAACAGACTGGTTCCAAATAGGAAAAGGAGTTTGTCAAGGCTGTATACTGTCTCCCTGTTTATTTAACTTATATGCACAGTACATCATGAGAAACGCTGGGCTGGAAGAAGCACAAGCTGGAATCAAGATTGCCAGGAGAAATATCAATAACCTCAGATATGAAGATGATACCACCCTTATGACAGAAAGTGAAGAGGAACTCAAAAGCCTCTTGATGAAAGTGAAAGTGGATAATGAAAAGTTGGCTTAAAGCTCAACATTCAGAAAACGAAGATCATGGCATCTGGTCCCATCACTTCATGGGAAATAAATGGGGAAACAGTGGAAACAGTGTCAGACTTTATTTTGGGGGTCCCCAAAATCACTGCAGATGGTGACTGCAGCCATGAAATTAAAAGACGCTTACTCCTTGGAAGGAAAGTTATGACCAACCTAGATAGCATATTCAAAAGCAGAGACATGACTTTGCCAACAAAGGTTCGTCTAGTCAAGGCTATGGTTTTTCCTGTGGTCTTGTATGGACGTGAGAGTTGGACTGTGAAGAAGGCTGAGTGCCAAAGAATTGATGCTTTTGAACTGTGGTGTTGGAGAAGACTCTTGAGAGTCCCTTGGACTGAAAGGAGATCCAACCAGTCCATTCTGAAAGAGATCAGCCCTGGGATTTCTTTGGAAGGAATGATGCTAAAGCTGAAACTCCAGTACTTTGGCCACTTCATGCAAAGAATTGGCTCATTGGAAAAGACTCTGATGCTGGGAGGGATTGGGGGCAGGAGGAGAAGGGGACAACAGAGGATGAGATGGCTGGATGGCGTCACTGACTCAATGGACCTGAGTCTGGGTGAACTCCGGGAGTTGGTGATGGACAGGAAGGCCTGGCGTGCTGCGATTCATGGGGTCACAAAGAGTCGGACAGGACTGAGCGACTGAACTGAACTAAAGTGAACTGACCATGAGTTTCCTGATAATTGTCGTTGCCATAGGGAAGAACACCAATGCCAGTCTTCCATCTTTACACCACTGTATATAGGAGTACCAATAAATACTGCAGACCTAGGGAGTTAATTCAATTGCAGAAAGAAAGTGAAAGTTGCTCAGTCATGTCCGACTCTCTTGTGACCCCATACAGTCCATGGAATTCTGCATGCGAGAATACTGGAGCCGGTAGCCTTCCCCTTCTCCAAGGGATCTTTCCAACCCAGGGATCAAACCCAGTTCTCCCGCATTGCAGACAGATTCTTTACCAACTGAGCTGTCAGGGAAGCCCAAAAACCTACTAATAATACTGTCTATTTGAGAAGCATTTCTAAGGTCTTGTATTCTTTCTTGTCAGGACTTTCACAAGTGACTGTAGAAATACAGAATAGGCGATGACAATGAGACTCTGGAGAACTGAAAAAAGACTCAGATAAAAGGAATTTTTTACCCTAATGTGAATTCCTTTCATGGTATCTCAGTCTCACCAGTACAGAGTGCTTTTTGGGGTTTGTTTAAGAAGATATATATAATGTATATCTTTGGCAAGAATGTCAATCCTTTTATCTGTTTTCTAGATTTCATGCCCCTCAGTCTCATCTCATCAAAAGTAACATCTGTCTCTTATTTCTTTAGGTCTCTCTGTGCTCTTTCCTGGTCTTCAAGCAAGCCCATTTTCTTTCTTTTTTTTTTCCTACTATTCAAACATTCTAGAATTAATAATATCTAATAATTATGTATTTTATCCTTGTAACAATGTTGAGTTATTACTGCCCTTGATTTTCAGACAGGAAACTATAGCCCAAACAAGCTAATCCAATGACCAAAGTTATGGCTACTAAATAGTAGAATCAAGGTTCAATCTTCATTCCTGTGTAACTCCATGCCCATTACTTGTATAGCGTCAACAGTTGTTTTTTTGCTGGTTATTCTACTTGCTGTCCTTTTTTTTTTCTTTCCTTCAGTGCTTTTATTTTAACCCTGATTTTTTTAATCTCATTGTACATTTCCTGTCATGCTTAAACTTCTTGCAGTTTGCCATCTGAACAATCATCAGGCCAATACTCCTCTTTTGTAGGTTGATAAGGCTAATTCAGTGACTTTCTTTCAATCCTTATTTCTTCTTCTTCAGTCTTTTCACAAATGCACTGTTGAACACCTAGTCCTTAAAATGTGTATCACTCTTATTAATATGACATCACTATTTCCTTTTTTCATTTCTAGCAAAATTACAAGTAGTTTCTTAAACCACCTTTCTTACATTTTGCTACAGTGTATTAATAAGTAATTGTGGAAAATGGAATCAAATTCAAATATCAGTTCTACCTGTTTTGTCTTATGATCTTGTTCAAGTTCCCTAATATCTCTGAACCTTAGCTGCATCATCTATGAAAGGTAGCTTAGAAAGATAAAGGAAAATTACTCATCTAAAGCACACAGCACACAATGGATACTCAAGACATTTTGGTTCATAAACCTAAAGTTAGCATAATAAAGCACTTCAAATGAATTAACTGTTGCTCATATTATAAGGGTATGTGTCATATCACTTCAGGGGGTCCCTGAAAGGCAGGCAACCTGCCATGGAATAGTTCCACTTGGCTTACAGCACTATGAACTTGCCAAATAGAAATTAAAATCACAACAACAATAAAATTAAAAAGGAGGAACATCAAATAAGCAAACAGAATATGACCCACATGTTCTGTTTATATAATCCTATTGATTAGTCCTATTAAATTAAGAAATAATAATACTATATCATGGTACTAAAGAACTATAAACTGGAAATAGAGAACCAAATGAGAACTAGAACATTCAACCCAAAATTCACATCAGGTATTAAGATAATGAAGTCAATGGATGTGCATGTTAGAGAGAATTCAGTTGTGAAGCTAATCATTGGAAGTAACTGTATTAGAATGTTTTGCAGATTGATTATTGTAGTAGGCACAATAATGCCTCCCACCATCACCATTAAAGATGCCCGTGTTCTAATCCATGGAAGTCTTGAATCTGTAATATCACATGTCAAGTGAGAATTATGTTTACAGATGGAATTAAAATGGATAAAATCAGCTGACCTTCACATGTGGAGATTATAAAGGGTTTTCTGAGTGAGCTCACTTTAATCACAAAGGCCCTTAACAAGTGGAAGTGAAAGCAGCAGTCCTTCAGTCATGTCCGACTCTTTGTGACTCTTCGGACTATACAGTCCATGGAATTCTCCAGGCCAGATACTGGAGTGGGAAGCCTTTCCCTTCTCCAGGGGATCTTCCCAACCCATGAATCAAACTGGGGTCTCCTGAATTGTGGGTGGATTCTTTTTTCAGAGATATTGAAAAATGCTGCTTTGAAGATACAGGAAGTGACTATGAACCAAGGAATGCATGCATCTCTAAAATCTGGAGACTGCGAGGAAATAGACTTTCCCCTAGAATCTCTAGAGAACATAATTTGTATACATCTGACTTTGGTCTACTAATAGCTAGTTCAGAATTTTGAACTCCAAGAACTAACTATAAGAGAATAATTGTATTGTTTAAATTTCTAAGTTTATTGTGACTTTTTATGGCAGCAATAATAATACAACTGTTATACTATTATTTAATGTTTTCCTTGTGGTTACTTTCTAGGTAAAACAAACAGAAAAGAATGGTGATTGAATTATCTCCAGGGAATAATGATGATCCCTTCTGAGTGCCACCCCTCCAAAAACAAACACCCACAAAAATCTATTAAAATTGTAGATTTTTAGGAGCTAGAGTCAAATTTGAGTGGATATATATTTGAGAAAACAATTTACCTCAATAAACAACAACCACACATAACTGTAAATAGGTCATGATGCTCATGGGATGTTTTAGGTAATAATACCCCCTGAAGATTGAAAACAGCAGAAAATTTGTGTCTCTTTAACTGTGTTCCTAATTGTCAACATAACATTCCAAAGAATAGAAAATCCTAGGGAAAAAGTATCTTCACAAAAAATAATACATCTGATAGTGGTCAGAATAATTATAAGAAAACATAGTTTACCACACTTGGTAACTTATGACAGCCATATGTTTAAACATGATCTTTCTCAACTCAGATCACTTGGAAGTAAAGGATAATTTAGTGTAGAATTCCATAAAGTGGAATCTAGTTGTGTCTGTCATAAGGAGATGATATAGACAAAGTCACTTAATTTAAATATCTTTAATGGAATAAACTGGAGTCTGCATTGGGTATGAATTCGACCACCCCTTAGTTGAAGGCTGCGATAAATAACTACTCAAGTGGTACTTCCTCAGCCAGACAGCAAGTTGCAATGATTTAAGAATTAGGTTCATTTTGTGCTTCCAAGAAGCTGCATCACTTTGAGATTGAGTCTCCTATGAGATTCAGAGTTTAACTGAGAAAAAATATGATTTATAGATCCAAGCATCCATATTTGGGAATAGCTCCCCCCAAAAAAAAATGTTACTCTTTTTGTAGTTAGAGCTGCTATAAACAATTAACTAGGAGCCTTCATGAAAACATTAGAAAAGGAAGTGTGTATGCCATATGAACATCTGGGTTTGTTTTCTCTCCTGGCTTGAGGAAAGCTCCATGTTAAAACCTCAAGAAATATTTTACTATCATTCTTCATCCAACCTCAATTAAATAGGACGTGGTTTTATACCTTTGGTGGTTTTGAGGTTTTGGCATGGCTTACACATTTGGGGTTGGATACTTTTCTAACATTACAGCTGTTTTTAATATTGACATTGAAAACCAGAGGAAATGTATTAACTTTACTATATTACTGAGTGCTGTTGATTTTTTACTTTTTCTAACACTTGTTTTAAGTGACCTGCTCTAGATTAATCCAAAACAATTCTTTTGATACATGGAGTTTCCTGTCAAAATAGATATATTATGCATTGACTGTGGATCAAGCACTCCCTGTACTCATGTAAAATTACATCTGTATCTTCAGCTAAAGATGAGTAACTGTACTCATGACAATCTTTAAAGTAAGACAAATTTTAGTTGGTCTTTCAAAAATAATAATAATATATACATTATCAAACTAGTCAGTTCTGATCTCTCACAAGTCTCCCAATCCCACTGACATCAGAGAATTTGGGGTGGAGGGTGGCGGGGGGTGGAATTAATAGTTATAATAGTCACAAGTAATCAAAAGTTATCGATTTCTGGAAATTTAGACTTTTTTTAAACCTAAGTTATGATATCCCACATTAGACTTTAAGGAAAGTCCACGGAATAGTGCAGGCAGTGATGGCAGTAATTTCTGAATAAAGTGATTGAATTTTTATTAAAATTTCAAAGCACTTTTATGCCGGCTGCTTATTTCGTCATCTGCAAAGCAGGCTGTGTAGGATTATTAAACATTTTTGGAAAACAAGAAAAATGAAGTCCAAGGAAATTAAACATCTTGTGTGAGATGACACTTCGGTGAAGTGGAAAATCTAGGTTTCTTGGACTTAGCCCTCTAGTCTTTACTGTCAGCAGTTTTCTTTACTAGTTTCTCTTATGACTAGAAGAATGATCTGGACACCTTTCTACTAGAGCTTTCTGGAAAATACATTAACAAATTTGTGTAAAAAATTTCTTAACACAGTGTTTTCCAGGGACACAGTTTGAGTGTGATATTTTGCAGTTCCTGTCATCTAAAGAGCAAAATTATACCTGGAAAAAAAGACCTAATATTATGCATTAATCATGATAAAAACTTGTCTTGAGTTTGATTCTGCTGGTCTATACATACATAAACTGAGAAACATGACAAAATTATTGTTGAGACACAATAGGGGCAATTTCTTAGGGGCAAGAAATGTCCTGGGTACTTAATTTCACCAGGACTCTCATTTATTTGTGACGAGTTCTTTACTTACCCTGTCTCTAACTATTCACTTATTTAGTCTATTAAAAACAATGACACTATGGAATAGTTAAAAGAATGCTAGTAAAAAGTTCTTCAAATTACAAATTTTAGTAAGATGCCAGTGTACTTCTTAAAATGTGTTATTTAAAAGTGTTTAAAAAATCATAGTACCTTAAATATTTTGTTTACTGAATTTCTAGCCAAAACTAAGATTAAATTTGTTCAACAATAGTGTCTCTAATGAAATTAGTTATGTCCAAGTAGTCTCCTTATTTGAATAATAATGATGTCAATATTAATGTAAGCACAATGGAAGTTGTAGTTGAAGTACCATGGCAATGTAGACTATATTCCAAAGAGGGGTGCAAGTGCATGAATCCAGAAGTGTCTATCAACTGTGATTTTTAAACCCATCATCCCCACTGAGGACATAAGAGGGCTTGAGCTGATTAGAGATGGTGATATGTCAATAATTTTGGTGGAGAGATATTGGCATGTTGTTTATAATAACATCTATACATAAGGGTTATAGGCAGCTCTGTCCTTCATCCCAAGTTTAAGAACCAGGTCTTTAATTGGGAACTCTCAGAGCATCCTATATGGTTCTGTTTATTCTGTGGGACACCATGGATTGGTGTCTGACATAAAACAAAGAAATCTGAAGGTATACTGAGTGGCTAACCAGTTTCTTTGATGGTGGAGAAAAGGAACTATTCTTATTGTCTGAGAATTGGCCTGAACTCACAAAGCATTTAGGGTTTTAAGGGTACTGAAAGCATGAGAATCTTCTTTGGTATATATACATGAAATAAATAAAGAAAGCCATTACTGGACAATTTTCAAATATAATTCAAGTTCTCAGCAGAGAAAAGCTGGACATAATAACAGATGCCTGGGCTATGTGAAAGGAATCACAGGGGAAAAGTTAGAATGGAGATGATTCACCAGTGCTTATGGAACCTCAGTTGAGTGATCAAAGTGATGGGAGTTTTTCTTCAAAAGAATAAGCATAAACATCATCAAGTTCAGAGGGTGGTAGATTTCCATGTAAACAACAGTCTTTAGAAACTTTTCTGCTGCCATGCCCTCCCACTGATCCAATCATAAAGGGTGTCTGAAATTAAAATTAACAAGACAGAAAAGGAAGAATAGAAATATTTGGTAGACATGGAATAAGGAAGTACATACCCCTTTTCAAGTTTTCCAGATTCTCATTCATATTAAGTAAGCCAGGGAAGAAATTTTAATTTTAACTTGAAAGCAAGATGGCATCTATCACTGTTATTCAGGCCCTAAGAGTTGGTTTCTAAACTGAGACACTGTGTGGATTGAAGAGATTGGTGAATAAGTTTTGCCACTTATAATTAACCAGAAGAGCCATTAGGGGCTGCCACAGGGTAAAATTAAAGAAACTGTAGAAAGCATGTTGCTCTCTGGTGACAGACACTCCATTGAGTCTTGCAGTAGACTGGTGTAAAACCGGTAATAATAATCACTAAGAATATGGCAAAGTTATTGTGAATGGCCTACAATATAATTCATGAGATTCTCCCTTTTTAAAAAAATTATTTATGTATTTATTTGACTGTGCTGGGTCTTAGTTGTGTCATGGTCGTGATTTAGTCCCTAAGTTGTGTCCAACCCTTGTGACCCCATGGACTGTAGCCTGCCAGACTCTTCTGTCCATGGGATTCTCCAGGCAAGAATACTGGAATGGGTTGCCATTCCATTCTTCAGAGGATCTTCCTGATCCAGGAATTGAACCTGGATCTCCTGCACTGCAGGCAGATTCTTTACTGACTGAGCTATGAGGGAAGCCCTAGTTGTGGCATACAGGATGTTTTAGTTGCAGCACGTGGGATCTAGCTCCCTTAATCCTGGCCCCCTACATTGGGAGCATGAAGTCTTAACCACTGAACCAGCAGAGATATCCCTTGACTTTTTTTCTATCTCTAAACCTCCAACTTACATTTTCAAACTCAGAACATCTTCCTTTTGATATCTATTGTCTGTTTCTGTTCTCAAGTTTCCATTCTATTTCTAAAAGTATAAAGCAAGAGGTTTTGTTTTTCCTACCAGTCTGAGAACATGTTGATCTGTGTTATGGGAAAAATAGAGATCTACATAGCTGTTAAGATATAGTATTAAATACTTGCTTTCCCTCTCTTTTATGAAAGAGCGTGTAGTGATAGAACAACTTGTGGGGAGTTAATAATAAAATGGTAGCTGAACTAGTTTAGACACGTTATTCTTTGGCTGCGCTTTCAAGCTAATGATAAAGGAGCAGCAATATTGTGCAGTAATGGCTTCCCTCTTCCATTGTTTTTCAAAACTACTCTCAATCAACTACAGCCTCCTTATACTCTTTTAATAATCAGCTGTATAGTTAGGAGCAATATAAACGCAATATAAATATAAAAATGTCCATATTTTACAGAAATTAAGAAATCATTCCTATCTATAATTATAGTCAATACTTGGACAAAAGGGGAAAGATTTCATTTTATTGATGTGTTCATGAGTGGAAAAGCAATCAAGTTTCCCCCTTTTTGTAGTTGCATTGACTGGCCCTAGCTGGGCTTACTTTTCCAAATTACAAGCAAGCCAGGTAATTTCATTGTTAAAGTCTTTAAAGATCTAGCTGTTATTTTATTTTCTGTAGTTCTAATGGCAGTGATAAGAATCTGCCCATCACATTTATCTTTTGCTCTTACTCCCTCAAGGGCTAAGCTGATTCTCTATTCATTGGCATTAAATCTTGATTAAGTTTTGGCTAGAAACTAACAAAGCCCAAAACTGGAAAATGGAATTATTGATGGAATCTTGCCTTAAGGAGCATAGGGGGGAAGCAATAATAAATGTTCTTTTATTAAAAATTGTGTTAAGCTAATGGGTCTGACTTTGTCAAGTTACTGATAGAATGCAATAGAGTTGGACATAGCACATTCACAGATTGAACAAGACCATTGAAAGGATGGAGGCATGAGAGCTAAAAAGATTTTATTTTCAGGTCTTGTAAACTAATATGGAATGATACATAGCTACTCCAGAGTTGGCATTGACATCTAGTTCATGTCATGTCTAATATATTGACAATGCTGTAATGTCTTGGTTGTTTTATCATACAACCTCAAACAGAAGATACCAAAGATACACACTTTGGTATAAATGATAAAACAAATTCTTTTTCACAAGCATCAGTTATTGTATTGGGAATTTTTAGGAAAGTTATGTTCACTAGCAATATTTAGTTTTTGTATTTTATGATAATGTTGACCTTTCCATCATGTTCTCTAAAATGTTGAAAGGTTTGTTCAAAGCTCCCACTCTATTTGTAGAGTTCATTATTTCTTCTCATAGATGTGTCTTTTTTTTTTTTTTTGCTTTTTACATTTTATTGGATATATACAAATTTTAATGCCTATACCTCCCTGGTGAGTCTTCACCATTTGGAATCCCTCTCCTTACTTCTAGTATCTTCTCTTCATTAAAGCTTCGTTCATGTGATGTTAACGTGGCTGCACAGCCTTTCTTTAGTATATAGTTGGTCACTTACTTATTTTCCCCTCAGCTTTCTTCTCTTAGTTTTGTATCAGTATGTTTATATGTGCCTCCTGTAGACAGCTCATTGTTAAATTTTTGAAACTTTAAATGCAGTCTGAAAATATTTAAATGGAATGTTTTATACAATTATACTTATACAATTACCAAAATATTTGGATTTATACCTACCATCCTATTTTATGCTCAGTAGCATCCCTCCTGTTTCTTTTGCTTTCCTTCTTGATTTGTCTCAGATTGTGTGGATATTTGTATCATTGCATTTTCCTCTTAATGACTGACTTTCACTACACAATTTTATGTATGAGGAAACTGAGTCATAGGAAATGTTACCCTTAGGAAAGTTTGCTCAAGTGTTGAAAAGCTTGTTGAGTGACTCTAGAGAACAAGCTTTTATCCACGATGCTCCTAATCCAGAAGCAAACTGAGATCATCATCAACCCTACATAGTGGAACATTGTTATAGCTAATATATTTAAATTGAATTCTTTCACTTAAATTCTCCCTTTTATTGTTTCTGTGCTGTGATTTGAAACCCCAGGCTTCCAATTCAGCATGAAAACTGAGGCAAGAAAATAGTGTCTACTGACAGGTTATATATAGTCAACTCTGTGAATTCCAAGATGATCCTTGCAGAGCCACATTTTCAAGAAACAGATTTGGAAAGCCATCTCTCTGCAAGCTTAAAACAAAACAAAGCTTATTAATTCCCAACAAATATGTTTGGCACTTTGAATAAGACCAAGCAGATGAAGAATTAGAAAGTTGTTTGCATGTTGCCATGTATCTCTGAATTACAATATTTTTAAAGATAATTTTAAGGATTCTCTTAATTTCCTAATATTATTAAACACTCTAAATTAAGTTTTTATTAATTTGGATGTATTTGTGTATAGTGATAAGAGAGGGACTAGAGGCTAGCAAGCAACATCAAAGAAAATGGTCATATAGACTCCTGTTTGATTGCCATCATAATTGACAATAAAAAAACTTTGATTTTGTGAAGTGCATATTTTATTATTTCTCCTGAATTTAAACAAATTTTAGGTACAATGCAATATCAGAATAGTTTGGCTGAATTGCCTTTCCGATATTTATAGCTCATATTTTATTAGACTTTTCTCTTTGGTGAGTCTAATTTTCCTAAACTTTTCAAGTTATTATTTATGCAGAGTAATAAAATCTACTTTCGGGAATTTAATTTTCCAAATAGAATTGTAAACAGACCGCTGAGGAAACTCTCAAGTAAAAGAATGAAATGCATTCACAGTAACTTGCCCATGAAGTCAAATATAATTTATTTAATAAATCTAAAAAGTACATATGTGTGCACACATACATGTGTGTGTGTAGTTGTTTTCCTCAATAGGGAATTAAATCAAAGAAAATGTATTCTTAGGATGGTTTTGATTGCTTTTTATTTGTATTTATTTCCTTTTTAAATTAGTAAATGCAGTAACTCCACAGTAAACTTAATGTAGGCCAAATAAAAGTACTGAAAGGAGAACCTTCCAAGTAAACTGTAATTCAAATTACTCTTTTTGTGCAAAACATGTGCAATATGACAAAACTCTTTAGCATGTTTGGATTCCTTCCTGGGAGTTATGATTTTTATAAACTCAAATTGGTTTGGATTTTTGACTCAACAAGTACCAACATTATTCCATTGGTTCAATTAGATCCAAAGACATTTTTCTGGTATTTGGCTTTGTGGTGTTTATTTTAAAACCTGGGAGTAATTCCAATGCTATTAAATGATCTTTCAAAAAGATGAAGGAGAGAGAAGGGACATGGCAGGGCTTATAAATACATGATAAAAAGTGATTCTGACTTCAAATCTTATATATCAAAGTGAGAAGTGATTTATTGCTCAAGGTATTTCTATTTCTCAAAACATTTTTAGAAATACCACTTGTGGTATTGCTAAAACTTAATTTATAAGGAATGAATGAATATTAGCCTCAATACTTTATAATCACGTATCATTTTTGACCAAATATAATATCACACCTATTGGCCACCCATTCTTTTGGTAAGGTCAAGTTCTTTTTTTCCCTTTTTTAAAATGTATTTTATTTGAAGCATAGTTGATTTGCAGTGCTGTGTTAATTTCTACTGTTCAGCAAAGTGATTAAGCTATATATATATGAAAAAGAATACATATATATATATGAATGCTTTTTCATATTTTTTCCATTACAATCTATCAGAAGTATTGAATATAGTTCCCTGTGCTATATTAATGGGTTTCCCTGGTGGCTCAGATGGTAAAGAATCCACCTGCAATACAAGAGACCTGAGTTTGATCCCTGGGTTGGGAAGATTAGGACCTTGTTTATCCATTCTGTATTTAAGAGTTTGCATCTGTTAACCCCAAACTTCCAATTCATCCCTCGCCTACCCACCTCCCTCTTGACAATGACAAGTCTATTCTTTATGTCTATGAGTTAGTCTCTATTTGTAGATAAGCTCATTTATGTCATATTTAGATTCCACACGTTTGTGATATCATATACTGTTTGTCTTTCTCCTTCTGACTTACTTTACTTTGTATGATAATCTCTAGGTTCATTCATGCTGCTGCAAGTCAGTCCAAGTTCTTATTGCCATTTATTCTTAGAAAGCAAGTCCTCCTTCAAATTAGAAAGATGCTCTACTACATAGAATATTAAATATTCTAGAAAATAGAGATTTGTCTTTCTATTCTTGATATCAACAGCAGTGCCTAGAGGATCACTTATAACTAACAGGCAAGCTATGATCCAGAAACATTAGCTTAAGTGGATATTGAGAGCCATAGTTTACAAGTGAAAATTTCAAAAAAAAATGAGCTCAAACTGATATGAGCAGTTATAACCAGATTTTGACCTGGAAGTCTATATTTCTTGCCTAGATTGCTATTCTCAGAAATTTAAGAATGAGGCAACCTGAGTAAACTAGCTTGTCTTAAATCGGTTTAGAAATTGTCAGAAGGGTATTTGTAGAAAGGATGAAATTGTGTCAGAGAGATGCTCCCACCAACTCATGCATCAGTATTGCAGCCGTGGGCCTGGATGAAAGGGTGAATTAGAGTGAAATTGAGGTAAAGTTTTAATAAAATAATGAAAACACTTAATAGGAACATCCAGGACCCAAAATAAGGAGGAGGATGGATTCTTTAAAATCTTAGGAAGATTGATGAAATGGCTAATGTTACAAAACAAAAAACTCATTAGCTACAAAGACAGAGGTTTCTGGAAAGCAAGCAATTCTTTCAGTTTAACTTATTTTTATTTTGCTTAAGTGTCAAATGCCTTTTTTTTTAAATTATGTGTATGTTTTATTTCCAAATACCATATCCCAATCAGGGAGAATAAATACAGAGAAGGGCCCAGGTCAGAAACCTGACTTCGTTTCGCAAGTAATTTGATATGTTCCAGATTCAAGACTTTAAATATATAATTTCCAGTCCCACAAGGAAATTCCTTAAAATAAGAAGCAACAAAACTACCATATTTAAGAGCCATTTATATGGATAATCAGATTATATTTTTTCAGAGTATAATTTCTACATCAGATGATAATGGCCAGATGAGAAGAATTTGATAAACTTCTCAGAAGAATGGAATGAAAAAAAAAAACAAACAAATGGCTATATGATAGATATTGAGCTATTTACATAAAAACAAAGGCAAATGAAATTAAAATGACAGTATTTTTCTATACTAATATCAGTTCCACTGAGGGCTGGGTGGGGCTTGCAAAAAAAGAATTGTAACATGCAAATTTGATGTACGCTTAAAAAAATGCCTTAAAATTGATCCTGACATTGATTTTATATAATACCAGTATTAGTAGGATGAAATAGGCAGTAAAGAAAAGGATCCTTAGGTCTGCATTCTGGTTCTGAAAGTCACTGGTTGGGCTTTCCAGGTGACCTAGTGCTAAAGAACCCTCCTGCCAGCGTAGGAGACATACAAAACTTGGATTTGATCCCTGGGTTGGAAAGATCCCCTGGAGGACAGCATGGCAACCCACTCCAGCATTCTTGCCTGGAGAATCCCATGGACAGACGATCCTGGCGGGCTGCGGTCCCATAGGGTTGCAAAGAGTTGGACACGACTGAAACAACTTAGCGCGCACCTAAGTCAGTAGTTCTGTAACCCTGAGCAGGTCACACAGCCTCTCTAACTGTCACCCTCATATGAATGAGCATAATAAATTTACATTCCTGGCATGCATGTAATATAAAAGAAATTCATCTACAGAATGTTTTTGATACAAAGGGCTTGACACTAATACATGCTCAATTTTGAGTCTTTTTGAAAGAGAGAACTAGCTTTTTCAATTTTTTCAAATGGAGAATGATTAAATTTTTCCTTTAATAATTTAAACTTCTTGTGTTTTATTTTGCTTTCTTTTACTTCTAATTAACTACTTTTATCAGCTTATGATTGACATACAACAAACAGCATGTATTCAAAGTATATAATTTAATCATATTTGAACGATGTATAAACCTATGAAACCATTTGCATAATTATGATATAGTTCCTTCAACCCTGATAATTTCCATCAATCCTTTTTAAATCCATTCCTCCCTCCTATGTTTTCCCTTCTAATCTCTAGCCAATTTTTGAACTTCTGTTACTATAGATTTCTTTGTATTTTCTATAATTTTTTTTATAAAGGGAATCATGTCCATGTATACTTTTCACATAAGTCTAAAGAATAGAAGAATGTAGAAGAATGGAACAAAGAACTATTGTAACTCTCCAAGCATAAAACAATAAATTTGTAACAGTTACTACCATCTTCCTATTAACCCTCCACTGTTACAGTCAAATATTTTATTTCTTTATACATTTTAAATCTCACAATATAATTTTTGTTAAATAGTCAATTATATTTTAAAAAGTTTAAAAGAGTAAAAAAAACTTTTACAAGTACCCACATATTTTCCCTTATTAAAATTCATATTTAATGTAGCATCATTTTCTTATTCATGAAAGTTTTTCTCTAAAATTCCCTGTACAGCAAGTGTGCTGATGATAAATTCTCTTAGTGCTGGATGTTGATCTTATGTTGTCTCTGTTTTAAGAAGATTATTTTGCTTATTACAGGATTATAAGAGATTTTCCTCTTACATTTAAGAATGTTTTTGCACTGTCATTGGCCTTGAATTGTTTTAAGAAGGAGTCTGTGTCATTGTTTTCTATATTCCTCTCTCTATATTATATCTTCTCTAGTTGTCTTAAGATGTTCCATTTATTATTTGTATTAGCAATTTGATTATGAGGTGCTTTAGCAGAATTTTATGTTTCTTGTACTTAATATTTGTTAATTTCTTGAATCTGTGAATTTACAGTTTTTTATTAAATTTGGGAGATATTTAGTCTCATTTCTTCAACTATTTTATTTTTCTGTTCTGTTTTTTCCTGTTCTCTTTGCTATCTCTTCTCCTTCTTAGACTCCATTTAGACTCTGGCCACTTGAAGTTGCCCCACAGCTCAGAGACGCTTTGTGTTTGTATTAATATTTACCATAGTTGTTACTGTTTACTCGTCATGTTTTATTTGATGTAACTCCATCTGCTATGTCCTTAAATTCACTGTTCATTTTCTACAGTATCTAATTGTAAATTCCAACCAGTGTGTTTTCATATTGTCAGATTATTTAGTATCAATATGTTCAACTTGGATCTTTATTATATTTTATATAGAATCCCTTTGCTGGTTCTACCTTCTTGAGGATATATAACTATAAACACTCATTTAGTGTCCTTTTATCCTAAAGTTATAATCTATCTCATTTAAATCTATTTCTATAGATTGATTTATTTTTCAACTTGGCTTGTTCATTCTTTTTTTTTTTTTTTAAATTTTTCTCGTCAGTGGCTTTTTTTTTTTTTTTTTTTTTTTTTTTTTTTTTTTTT
>NW_011494749.1:3282118-3286478 GCF_000754665.1 Bison bison bison | reverse complement strand
ATTTTTATTTTATTTTTTTTCCTTTTTTTTCAACTTTAAATTTTATTTTATTTATTTTTTTTAGATTTTATTTTATTTTTAAACTTTACAATATTGTATTAGTTTTGCCAGATATCGAAATGAATCCGCCACAGGTATACCTGTATTCCCCATCCTGAACCCTCCTCCCTCCTCCCTCCCCATACCCTCCGTTCATTCTTACTTCTTTATATGCCTGGTAATTTTTATTTGGTTGCCAGGTATTATTAATTCTGTTTTGTTAGATGCTGGATATTTTTGCATTCTTTAAAATCTTCTTTGTCTTGTTTCTGAAGTACAGCTATGTAGAAGTGATTTCTACCCTTTGGAGGCTGGCTTTTAACCTTTATTAGTCAGGGCCACAGCAACTTTTCACCTATGGTTAATTTTTTTCTTTTTTTTTTGGACTGCACCGGGTCTAGGTTTGAGCAGGTGGAGTCTAGTTTCCTGCCCAAGGATCAAACTCAGGTCCCCTGCATTGGGAGCACAGAGTCTTAACCACTGGAACACCAGGGAAGTCCACATGGCTAATTTTGACCTGCTGCTGAGGCGATACTATTCGTTTGATTTTTTTTTTCTATTGCATTTTGGTAATGGATATATTTTCTATAATTATCTAATTTAAATGTACAGAAAACTGAAAAAAGTTCATAATGAATGTCTATGTGTTTACTACCTACATTCTTTGATTATCATTTCCTGAACTTCCTTTATAACCTATTCATCTCTCTCAATCTATCTGTAGTCTATCCGATATTAACTTAAAAACTCCTGATTTTTAAATTTTCTTTCATATATAATAGTATTTTCCCATATTTTTGCTTTCTTTTATTTTTCCTTATTCCTGAGTTCTCAAGACTTTTATTTTTTTTAATCATGTTATTTAGACAACTCCCTTTAGCCATTCTAGAAGAGAGGTGATGGTGAGAAACTTTCATCTTTTTTTTCAGTTGATAATATCTTGATATTTCTCTTTATTTCTGCAGGATATTTTCCCTGGATATAGAATTTTGATTCAACAGGTTTCCTCCTTCAATGCTTGAAAAAGTTGATGCTACTTTCTTCTAGCCTCTGTGATTTATCAAAACTTGGCTGACATTTGAATTGCTTTTTTCTTACTGATACGATGTTATTTCTTACTTTTTTTTTTAATCACTAATTTTAATTAAGTTTGACAGTGATGGATACTGATGTGTATTTTGCTGTTTATCTTGTTTGAGGCTTGCACAGCTTTAAAAAATCTGTGGACTTAAGAATTTTACCAAGTTTGAGAAAATTTTAGCTATTAATTTATGTATTTTTCATCTCAACCGTCTTTCTCTTCTCTTGGAATTCTGATGATGCAGACTCTAAATCTTTTGTTATGGTACCACAAGTCCCTGAGGCTTTGATATGTATATTTTTTTATTGGTTATTTTCCTCTCTGTTGTTCAGATTGAGTGATATCTATCATTCTGTATTCAACTTCCCTAATTATTTTCTCAGTTCCCTCTATCGTGATGTTGAACACAGGATTGCTTTTTGGTGGTTGTTGTATCTTTATTTCTAAAATTTCCATTGTGTCCTTCTTTGTGTGTTGTATTTATTTTCTGAGAATTTCTATTTGCTAACATTCTTTTTGTTTTTTTGATTTGTTTCAAGTGTGTTAATAATTGCTCATTGAACCATGGTTATTTTAAAATCCTTTTCCAAAATTTCTAACATCTGTATAACTTCTTTGCCTTTTCTCATTCAAATTTTGATTTCTCTGGTTCTTAGTATGAAAAGTGATTTTCAAATAAAACCTGGACATTTAGAGTATTGTTTTAATGAGACTCTGGATCATAGTTAAATATTTCCTTTTGGCACGATTCCTCTGATACCACCCTTGTAAGGAAAGGGAGATGCCCTCTCATTTCTGTGAGATATAACAAGTGATGGAAATACAGTTCTCTATGTGGACTCCATAGATAGCTGGAACCCATATTCACATGGCTTATACTGATGCAGTGAGAAGACAGCCTCATTACAGCTGAGTGGTTGTAAAAGTTCTTAGTCTCCCCTAGACCTTCTTTGTGCCACTCCAACAAGGAGGGAACGAGATGTGTCATTACTACCATTAAGATAAGTCCAGGCTCCACATATGGTCTCCAGTGACACCATGGAAGAGAGGCCTTGTTTACCACCTGGTGGAGGGCAAATGCTGCAGTTCTTATTCAGCCTTCTCTGAAACCACCTTGGCACAGTGTTACAGCACCATGATCAGGCCACTCAAGATGATGGTTCTCCTGCCCTTCATACATCTCTCACTGAACCAGTCCCTGCTTCACTTGTACCCCAAGTTAATCGGTAACTACCCATGTGCTTCCCCCCTGCCCCAGGTAGTTACTGTTCTAATCCTTAGACCAGAACTGCTCCACCATGCTAGGTTATCAAAGGGAAACATCTGCCCCCGTGATGATCATTAACCCAAGGGACTGTGAGGGACATGCTCCTCTGCTGGTATCCCTGGTAACAGATGAGCTATCCTGATGTCAATTCCACCCTCCCCATCTCCCAGCAGTGCAGATTACTGCCATGCTTAGCCTGCCATCTACCGTGCATGGTGGAGTGTCACTCCAGGACCTTTTGTTTCTGGCCTGTAAGATTCCATAACCTATAATCATGGATGTATCTGTGATGCTTTCTGGGCTCTTTCTTCAGTCGCACAGCTGGGCAATTAACAAGGCTTGCAGGGTTCAGTGCCCCACCTGGCAAGGGTACGAGTGTAAGCTCTCCATTGAGCCTTTGCTACTGAAGGTGAGGATGGGGGCCACGAATTTTCTGTGATGTTTGGCTGGAGTGGAACAGTTACTGTCTATCTTACTAGACTGCCCCTTTTCTCATCTTTTAGTTTGAGAGAATAGGCTTTTGTTGGGGTTTTGCTTTGTCCATGCCCATTGGTATTCCAGGTTTCTGGCTTCTCAATGATCAAGTCAAAGTCTATGAGGAATATACAGGGAGCTTAACACATATCATTCCTTAGATCCTGAAATCTCTAGCCAGTCTGTGTCTTCTCTCCACCTTTCAGTCTTCTTATTTTTTTTAATATATAATGCTCAGATTTTTAATTCATAAATATCAGGAAAAATGGGGAAAATATCAGCAACATTTATTTATAATTCCTGGAATCATGGGTGAGGTTTCCAATGCTAACTGATAAGAATAGAAACTATCTTTGGCCCTGTATGTGGGTTTCCCTGGTGGCTCAGATGGTAAAGAATTTGTCTGTAATGCAGGAGACATTGGTTCCATCCCTGAGTTGGGAAGATCCCCTGGAAAATGGAATGGCTACCCACTCTAGTATTCTCGCCTGGAGAATTACATGGGCAGAGGAGCCCAGCAGGCTACAGTCCATGGGGTCACAAAGAACTGGACATTACTGAGCAACCAACATTTTGGACCTGTAGGAGCTCCAGGTCTTCACTTACTCCTACCAAATGGTTCTTTTCTCATCTTAAAGCATTTCCTAATCAGAACTCAGCCAAAGACCAGAGGGGGCCTTCTGCAGATCTCTAGAATCTCTCTTGGTGTTCAGCAATCTCACCTTCTTACAGCTTTTCCTCTGTGGATTGTAGCTGCATTGACTCCTCTTCATTTTGAGCTCTATTTTCTTCCTGTTCTATGGTCAAGAAATTCCCACAAAACAGTAAATAGAGAAATTAAAGGGCTCATCTTCTTTGTTTTCCTTCCCTTGGGGATCACTGTCCTGTGCTAACTTTTGTCCAATGTCTGAAAAAAAAAATCAGTTTCTTATTTCCCAGTTATTTTTAAAGGTAGGTTCTCCATGATTACCAGAAGTGTGATTTATGCTCCTTGGTTTTTTTTTTTATTGAAGGATAATTGCTTTACAGAATCTTGCTGTTTTAACCTCA
The DNA here is from genome assembly GCF_000754665.1 of Bison bison bison. NCBI lineage: Eukaryota > Metazoa > Chordata > Mammalia > Artiodactyla > Bovidae > Bison > Bison bison. The sequence goes on along the minus strand of NW_011494749.1, from coordinate 3,282,567 downwards.
ACATGAATCAGCCACAGGTATACATATATCCCCTCCCTTTTGAAACTCCTTCCTATATCCTTCCCCATCCCACCCCTCTAGGTTGATGCAGAGCTCCTGTTTGAATTTCCTGATCCATACAGCAAATTCCTGTTGGCTATCTATTTTACACACGGTAATGTAAGTTTCCATGTAACTCTTTCCATACAATCTCACCCTCTCCTCACCCTCTCCCCATGTTCATAAGTCTATTCTCTATGTCTATTTTTCCATTGTTGTCCTGTAAATAAGTTCTTCAGTACTATTTTTCTATATTCTGTATATATGCATTAGAATATGGTATTTATCTTTCTCTTTCTGACTCACTTCACTCTGTGTAATAGGTTTAGGTTCATCCACCTCATTAGAACTGACTCAAAAGCATTCCTTTTTATGGCTGAGTAATATTCCATTGTGTATATGTACCACGT
>NW_011494749.1:3270108-3282018 GCF_000754665.1 Bison bison bison | reverse complement strand
TACCCATAGGCACATGGGCTTATTTCTGGGCTATCTTGTTCCATTGGTCTATATTTCTGTTTTTGTGCCAGTACCATACTGGCTTGATGACTGTAGCTTTGTAGTATAATCTGAAGTCAGGAAGCTTGATTCCTTCAGTTCTATTCTTTTTCAAGACTGCTTTTGTTATTCAGGATCTTTTTTGTTTCCATATGAATTGTGAAATTTTTTGTTCTAGTTCTGTGAAAATTGCCATTGGTAATTTAATAGGGATCACTTTGAATCTGTAGGTTGCCTTTGGTAATACAGTCATTTTCACAATATTGATTCTTCCTACCCAGGAACATGGAATATCTCTCCATCTGTTTAGGTCACGTTTAATTTCTTTCATCAGTGTCTTATAATTTTCTGTGTAAATTCTTTTTTCCCCTTAGGTAAGTTTATTCCTAGATGTTGAATTTTTTTTGTTGCAATGGTGAATGGGATTGATTCATTAATTTTTCTTTCTGATTTTTCATTGTTAGTATATAGAAAGGCAAGTGATTTCTGTGTATTGATTTTGTATTCTGCAACTTTGCTAAATTCATTGATTAGCTCTATTAATTTTCTGATACTATCTTTAGGGTTTTCTATGTACAGTATCAAGTCATCTGCAAAAAAGTGAGAGCTTTACTTCTTCTCTTCTGATCTGGATTCCTTTTATTTCTTTTTCTTCTCTGATTGCTGTAGCTAGGACTTCCAGAACTATGTTGAATAATAGTGGTGAAAGTGGACACCCTTGTCTTGTTCCTGATCTTAGGGGGAATGCTTTCAGTTTTTCACCATTGAGAATAATATTTGCTGTAGGTTTATCATATATGGCCTTTACTATGTTGAGATAAGTTCCTTCTATGCCCATTTTTTGAAGAGTTTTAATCATAAATGGGTGCTGAATTTTGTCAAAGGATTTTTTTGCATCTATCGAGATGATCATATGGTTTTTATCTTTCAATTTGTCAATATAGTATATCACATTGATTGATTTGCATGTATTGAAGAATTCTTGCATCCCTGAAATAAATCCAACTTGATCATGGTGTATGAGCTTTTTGATATGTTGCTGAATTCTGTTTGCTAAAATTTTTTTGAGGATTTTTGCATCTATGTTCATCAGTGTTATTGGCCTATAGTTTTCTTTTCTTGTTTTGTCTTTGTCTGGTTTTGGTATCAGGGTGATGGTGGCCTCATAAAATGAGTTTGGAAGTGTTCCTTCCTCTGCAAGTTTTTTTTTTTTAATTTAAATTTATTTATTTTAATTAGAGGCTAATTACTTTACAATATTGTATTGGTTTTGCCATACATCAACATGAATCTGCCATGGGTGTACACGTGTTCCCAATAGTTTTAGAAGCATTAGCTTTTCTTTTCTCTAAATGTTTGATAGAATTCTCCTGTGAAGCCATCTGGCCCTGGGCTTTTATTTTTTGGGAGATTTTTGATCACAGCTTCAATTTCAGTGCTTGTAATTGGGTTGTTCATAATTTCTATTTCTTCCTGGTTCAGTCTTGGAAGATTTAACTTTTCTAAGAATCTGTTTCTTCCAGGCTATCTATTTTATTGCCATATAGTTGTTCATAAGAGTCTGTCATACTCCTTTGTATTTCTGCATTGTCTGTTGTAACCTCTCCTTTTTCGTATCTAATTTTGATGATTTGATTCTTCTCTCTTTTTTCTTTGATGAATCTGGCTAAGGGTTTGTCAGTTTTATCTTCTCAAAGAACCAGATTTTAGTTTTATTAATCTTTACTATTGTTTCTTTCATTTCTTTTTATTTATTTCTGCTTGGATCTTTATGATTTCTTTAGTTTTACTAATTTTGGGGGTTCTTTTGTTCTTCTTTTTCCAGTTGCTTTAGGTATAAAGTTAGGTTGTCTATTCAATGTTTTTCTTGTTTCTTGAGGTAGGATTGTATTGCTTTAAACTTCCCTCTTAGAACTGCTTTTGCTGCATCCCATAGGTTTTGAGTTGTTGTGTTTTCATTGTCATTTGTTTCTAGAAAATTTTTTATTTCTTCAGTAACCTGTTGGTTATTTAAAACGTGCAGTTTAATCTCCATATGTTTGTGTTTCTTACAGTTTTTTTCTTGTAATTGATATCTAGTCTCATAGCGTTGTGGTCAGAGTAGATGCTTGATACGATTTCAATTTTCTTAAAGCTACTGAAGTTTCATTTGTGACCCAAGATGTGGTGTATCCTGGAGAATGTTCCATATGCATTTGAGAAGAAGGTGTATTCTTTTCCATTTGGATGGAATGTCCTGAAGATATCAATGAAATCCATCTCATCCAATGTATCATTTAAGACTTGTGTTTCCTTATTAATTTTCTGTTTTGATGATCTGTCCACTGGTGTGAATGAGGTGTTAAAGTCTCCTACTATTATTGTGTTACTGTCAATTTCTCCTTTTCTATCTGTTATTGTTTGTCTTATGTATTGAGGTGCTCCTATGTTGGGTGCATAGATATTTACAATTGTTATGTCCTCCTCTTGGATTGATCCCTTGATTATTATGTAGTGTCCTTCCTTATCACTTGTAATCTTTATTTTAAGGTCTATTTTGTCTGATATAAGGGTTGCTACTCCAGCTTTCTTTTGCTTCCCATTTGCATGAAATTTATTTTTCCATCCTCTCACTTTCAGTCTATATGTGTCTTGAGGTCTGATGTGGGTTTCTTGTAGATAGCATATATATGGGTCTTCTTTTTGTATCCAATCAGATAGTCTGTGTCTTTTGGTTGGAGTATTTAATCCATTTACATTTAAAGTAATTATTGATATATATGCTCCTATTGCCATTTTCTAATTGTTTGGGTTCATTTTGTAGATTTTTTTTTTCTGTTGTATTTCTTGACTATATAAATCCGTTTAACATTTGTTGTAAAGCTGGTTTGGTGGTACTGAATTCTCTTAACTTTTGCTTGTCTGAAAAGCTTTTTATTTCTCCATCAGTTTTGAATGAGATCCTTGATTGGTACAGTAATCTTGGTTGTAGATTTTTCTCTTTCAGTACTTTAAATATACCCTGCCATTCCCTTCTGGCGTGCAGAGTTTCTGCTGAAAGATCAGCTGTTAAGCATATGGAGTTTCCCTTGTATGTTACTTGTTGCTTCTCCCTTGCTGCTTTTAATATTCTTTCTTTGTTTTTAGTCTTTGTTAGTTTGATTAGTATGTGTCTTGGCATGTTTCTCCTTGGATTTATCCTGTATGGGACTCTTTGTGCCTCTTAGACTTGATTGACTGTTTCTTTTTCCATGTTGGGGAAATTTTCAACTATAATCTCTTCAAAAATTTTCTCATGCCCCTTCTTTTTCTATTCTTATTCTTGGACCCCTATAATTTGAATGTTGGTGCATTTGATATGTTCCCAGAGGTCTCTGAGACTGTCGTCAGCTCTCTTCATTCTTTTTACTTTATTCAGCTCTTCAGAAGTTATTTCCACCATTTTATCTTCCAGCTCACTGATTCATTCTTCTACCTCAGATATTCTGCTAGTGATTCCTTCTAGAGTATTTTTGATTTCTGTAATTGTTTGTCTCTGTATGTTTATTCTTTAATTCTAGGTCTTTGTTAATTGATTCTTGTATTTTCTCCATTTTGTTTTCAAGGTTTTTGATCATCTTTACTATCATTCTGAATTCTTTTTCAGGTAGTTTGCCTATTTCTTTTTCATTTATTTCTGGAGAAGGAAATGGCAACCCACCCCAGTATGCTTGCCTGGAAAATTCCATGGATGGAGGCTACAGTCCATGGGGTTGCAAAGAGTCAGACATGACTGAGCAACTTCATTTTTCTTTCTTTTCTTCATTTATTTGGACTTCTGTGTTTCTAGTTTGTTCCTTCATTTGTGCAGTATTTCTCTGCCTTTTTTTTTCTTTTAACGTTATTATGTTTGAGGTTTCCTTTTCCCAGGCTTCAAGGAAAGTTGAATTCTTTTCTTGAAGAAGGTTGAATTCTTTCTTTCTTTTGGTTTCTGCCCTCTAAGGTTGGTCCAGTGATTTGTGTGAGATTCGTATAGGGTGAGATTTGTGCTGAGTTTTTGTTTGTTTGTTTTTCCTCCAATGAGTAAGGCTGAGTGAGGTGGTAATCCTGTCTGCTGATGACTGTATTTTTGTTTTGTTTCTTGTTTAGATGAGGCCTCCTGCACTGGGTGCTACTGATGGTTGGGTGGTGCCAAGTCTTGTATTCAAGTGGTTTCCTTTATATTAGTTCTTACTACTTGATACTCCCTAGGGTTAATTCTCTGGTAGTCTAGGGTCTTGGAGTCAGTGCTCTCACTCCAAAAGCTCAGGGCTTGATCTCTGGTCAGGAATGAAGATTCCACAAGTGGTTTGTTATGGCATTAAGTGAGATTAAACCAAATATTGAAAAACAAGAAACCAAAGATGAAAGTGAAAGTGAAATCACTCAGTCGTACCCGACTCTTAGCGACCCCATGGACTGGAGCCTACCAGGCTCCTCCATCCATGGGATTTTCCAGGCAAGAGTACTGGAGTGGGGTGCCATTGCCTTCTCCGAGCCCCTGACATGCCTCCATATTAATTCAGGTAACATTGTGAATTATTGAGCATGGACAACGCAGTGCTATAGATGAACTGTGGGAGATTTAAAGAAAAACTGTGTGTGTGCTCATGTTATATTGTCTCTGTCCAATATTATTTGTCCTCTTGTAGTTAGGACATATAAACATAAAAAAAGGTGAAGATGAACCCCAGGCAAATGGTAGTTACAAAATCAGGCAAATAATTAAAATAACGGAATATACATATATACACGTACACCCATGAGCAAAATGAAAACAGTCCAACAAAAATAAAGTACAGTAGATTGATCAAGCAAAAAAAGGAAATCAAAAATTATATTTACCAGTTAAGAACAAAACTAACTTAAGAACAAACTGGAAAACAAAACTAAAGCAAGGTGCCAAGTAGGGAATAAAGCAATGAAAACAAAACTAACAAACATGTTGAGAGGAAAGGAAAGAAAGAAAGAATAGATATACAAAGTTAAATAGAGGTAGATGAAGAAGATTTATATGCATAAGAGAAAAACATGGAACAAGAAAGAAAAAAGAGTAAAAAAAAGGAAAACTCCATAGAACTGCAAACGCCCATAGAGGTAGAGGTTTATAACAACAATAGAAAGTGTGACTGAATATACACCCATAATCAAAATCAAAACAGTCCAACAAAAATAAAGTACAATAGATTTTGACCTAGCAAACAAAGGAAACTTAAAATTTTATCTACCAGAACAAAACTAATTAAAGCACAAACCGTAGAACAAAACTAAAGCAAGGTGCCAATTGGGGAATAAAGCAATGAAAATAAAACTAGCAAATATGTTGAAAGGAAAGGAGAAAAAGAAAAGAAAGAATAGATATGCAAAGTTAAATAGAGGTAGATAAAGAAGATTTATATACAGTAAAGATTAACTGCAAGGGGAAAAGAACGGTAGGAAAAGCAAACAAAGGAATAAATGTAGAAAAATGATAGGTTTAAAAAATTAAAATAAAAGAAAAATAGGAAAACTTCACAGAACTGCAAAAGCCCAACATAGAGGCAGAGGTTTATAACCACAATAAAAAAATGTGACAGAAAAAAGCTCAAAAGCTTAATTGGATTTCTTAGTGCCAGTAAAATAAACAACTACAACAGAGGGGGAGAAAAAGGTGGGGGTTGGGGGAGAAGATCCAAAAGAATCTACAGAACAAGTTAAAAAACAAGAATAATAAATGTTTTTCTTGGGTCACTGCTTCAGAGTCCTTTCCTGATCTGGGAATCACAGTTCACCTTGCTTCCCTAGGATGCCCTCCAACACCATGCGGATCTCTGGACCTACCATGGGGGCTGCCCAGATTCTAATCTGGTCTTACTCCTGTGTGTTCTTGCCTCCAATGTCCACAGCTATCAGAGCTAGTGCGTTTTCTCTTGTGGGTACTCCCAATGGCCTTTTATATATTCCATAGACACAGAGTCTGCTTAGTTGATCATGTGGATTTAATCTGCAGCTTGTACAGCTGGTGGGAAGGTTTTGGGTCGTCTTCCTTAGCCATACTGACCCTGGGTTTCAGTTGTGGCTTTATTTCAGTTGTGGCTCTACAGGTGGGTCATCCACTGGATTTAGCTCCTGAGGCTGCCCTGAAGGGTTTGGGTTTGCCCCTGTGAGGGCCAGGTGTGCAGGTGGTGCAGCTGCTTGGGTCACAGGGGTTCTGGCAGCACCAGGTCCTCAGGGGGGTTGGCGGCTAGGATAGTAGGAAATACTGTGCTCTAGAAGGGTATGGCGACCAGTCTTGGCCAATACACTCCAATATTCTTGCCTGGAAAACCCCGTCTCTGACAGAGAAGCCTGGCAGGCCACAATCTACAAGGTCACAAAGAGTCGGACACAGCTGAAGCGACCCTGCTTGCATAAATGTAAGACTTTTTTTTTTTGCCTGTGGCAGCTCTGCCCCAGTGAGAGTTGAGCATGAAGGTGGTACAGCTGCTTAGCTTGCGGGGATCCTGGCAGTGCCAAGTGTGCAGGGACACAGACTGCCTCCATCACAAGAGTTATGGACCTATCAGAGTCTTTTTTCCAGCTGGTGATCAGAAGACCTCTTTGGCTAGTCTTTCTCCGTAGCTCCACCAGTTCAGGCATTTAGAGGGCTCCCTTGCCTGGAGTCCTTCTCTGTTGTTCTGTGTGTTATGCACATAGAGGGCCCCCTTCCCCCGACTGGGGTCCTACTCTGTAGTTTGGTGCATCAGTCACTGAAAAGAGCACCCTGGGTGGGTCCTACTCTGTGTAACAGGTGTTTAATGGGCCAGGCTGTCTATTGTTCAGCTTCCTATGAGAGTTTTGAGTGTTTATATGTACTCTTTTCCACTGGTCAGGTACTCCTGTCCACTCTCAGCTGGTGTTCTGCATGCACTTCTGTGTCTGAAGGTGTATTCCTGATGTATCCACGGAGAGAGATGTACTCCACATCCACCTGCTCCTCCACCATCTTGTTCTCCCATGTACCTAATTTTTAAAATTTTCCCTTTCAGTCTTAGCTTGAGTACTGCCTAAAACATGATACATTTGCTACAGTCTTTCCATTTAAAATTCCTAAAAATACACAGTTCCAGCAGGAAATATGAATTCTAAAGTGATATGATTTGTCTTACATTTTTGAGGATAAATTGATATCATTCTGTTATAATGTTTCAAGTTAACAAATAAGCAAGAAGAACCAAAGAACATTAATATAGGAGTCAGAGAAGATAATTGAGATCTAACCTCATTTCGAGATAAATTGATATTTTCTACTTTGGAGTGCCTCAATAGCATTCTAAAAGCAATCTGGATCCCATGATATTGCCAGGGCAATAGACTTCATTTTTACCTTACTATGGAATTATCTATTTAGTGAGAAAATAAGATCTTATATTACATAGCTATATTATGAGATCTGAAACTGTTGAAAATTATTAAAGGCAGTAAAAATTCTCCAAAAGAAATATTCTCCTGAGTTAATAAAACTGTGGGTTTGCCACTCTTTTATTTTATAATGTTATATTATTGTCCCACAATGTTATTCCAAACCTTAAATATTTTACAAAATGTGAGATGCGGTTATACATACTCATTTGTTAAGTTTATGGAGAACCATGCAATCATCATTGTCTACTTGTATTTAAATAGCATTATAGATGCCATCTGCTACAATAAAGTTCTCCCATTACTGAATCCACATTTATTTCATGTCATGGGTATTTAATGAGTACATATGGAAATAATGGCTAACTGTGATATTGCTTTGAAACTTGGCATGAGAAAATGTTTTATTTTGATGAATTGCCATCCTTTCCAAATTTATTGTGGATATATACATTTTTAAACAGCTTATAGGAAATGTTGGTAAGGAAAAGATGTATTTTCCTTATATAGATGGAATATGCAAACAATTTAGAATAACACTTCAACACTACTAATTGTTATACATGCTGCCTCAAAACTGGTTTGAAAAAACTACAGTTTAACTCATTGAATCTTGTCAGTTATCTTATTAAAATATAAAAAACATATAATGAATTAAAGCAGGGAAAGGATGTTTCCAGTCTAATAGAAAACAGCATAAAGTTATACCTTGTGTTAATGATCCATAGTTATGTCTGTAATTATTGGCACTTGATGGTTTTTAGTTGCCAATCAAGATGATAGTTATTGTGCCTGCTAAACTGTGTATCCATTTTTGCAACTATTTCCTGTTTATCTATCCAGCAATTTGCAAATCAGAACCGTCTTGGTCAGAATACACTTAGGATAAGGATAACTAGTGTAAAAATCAATGAATAGAAACCTTAATTAAATTGAGTCAAGGATCTGAAGTAGGAGCTCTCACAAATCGCAGTGATAGTAGAGCCCACTAGGAAGAAGAAAAACTCCTCTTCTTTCCTAGAAAGGAGCTAATGAAAAGCCATGGACTCTTTGTTCACTCCAAGTCCTTCCAACTCCCTTTTTGTCTCTATGAAAGTGATCTCCTTACCTTGATGTTCAGAGACATTCATGTGACTCTCCATGGTTGCAGACCACAAATCTACTGATCCTGAATAAATATCTTTGCTAGAGAAATATCTGGCAGTCTGTTTGTTTTATGTCAACACAAGCAGCATGTGCCCCTACTCAAATTCTGAGTTAAACAAAGATCAACAGCATCCGTATTCTAGCCTTTAATTGAGAGCCTTCTTTATGCTAAGACTCATAGTCTCTGAATAGAATATAATACATAATTCTTTCAAAACTCAGTGAGGAACAGAATAATTTTCATGCTTTTTCTTTGAATATCTTGAGGAAAAATATGCACCCCCTAAAACATCAGTTGAGAAATGCTGTGCTCAACCATAAACCATAGTATTATTTTTTGATCTTCATTCTAACATAAGTGGTGTTTGTCTTGGTTATACCATAAAGTTTGCATTCATGTTTTTTTTTTTTTTTTAATAATCACAACTTCCTTCCATCCAGGTATGCATGTCCCTTTCTACTCACACTACGACTTTCCTATCCAAAGATAGAGTCTATTTCCCCACTCTCCCAAACTTAAAATGTCAATGTCTTTCATTTTTGCCAGTAGAATAATTTAAGTATGATATATGAGTTCTGGAGCATAAATTTTAAAAGGTCTTGCATCTTTGTCCCTCATCTGCTTGAAACATGGCCCTGAAACTAATGTGCAAAGAAAGACAATATAGCTAAATATAGGATGAAAGGCTTAGTGGTGAAATAATGTGGCTAAATTGTATGAGGTCACCTTGAACATTCCAAATGAGTTGATCCTCCAGCTGGATGCAACTGCATGATCCCAAGAAAAGAAAATAAATGATAGACATCAATGTAGAAATAAAAATAGAGACCAAAAAATAATAGAGTAATACATATGAAATCAAGAGCTGGGTCTTTAAGAATATAAACAAAATTGGTAAGCCTTTGGCTAGGTTCATTAAGAAAACAAAGAGAGGACTCAAAAAGATAAAATAGGAAATGAAAGAGGAGAAATCACAACTGATATCACAGACTTAAAATCATAAGAGAATACTCAAACAGTTACATGCTAACAAACTGAACAATCCAGAAGAAATGGATAAATTTCTAGACACATACAATCTTCTAAAACCTAATCAGGGAGAAATGGATAATCTTAACTGACTGATCACAAGGAACGGAATTGAATTTGTAACATAGAACAAAACAAACAAAAAAACTCTCTTGGAAAAAAAGTCCAGGATTAGATGGCTTCACAGCAGACCTTTACCAAAGGTATAAAAAAGAGCTAATATCTATTCTCAAACTGTTTTGAAAAAATGACTGGGATGGAACAGTCCTACATTAATTCTAAAAGGCTTCAGTTACCCTAATGCCAAAACCAAAGACACTACAAAAAACAGAGGCCTATATCTCTGATGAATATAGATGCAGAAATTCTCAACAAAATATTAGCAAACCGACTTCAACAATATACAAAAAAGATCGTACATCATGATTAAGTGAGATTTATTCTGGGGATGCAAAAATGATTCAATATGTATAAATGAGCCAATATGATACATCATGTTAAAAAAATGAAGGATAAAAATCTCATGATCATCTCAATAGACACAGAAAAATCATTTGGTATAATTCAATGCCCATTTATGATAAAACTTTCATCAAAATGGGTATAGAGGAAACATTTCAACATAATATTGACCTTTTATGAGAACCCGTAGCTAACACATATGAAAAGATGAAAAATTTTCCTCCAAAATCAGGAACAAGACAAGGATACCCACTCTCGCATTTCTGTACTGGAATATTGGAAAGTGTAGCCACAGCAACCATATAAGAAAAAGAAAAGTGAAGTGTTGAAATTGCTAAGAAGGAAGTAAAACTGCCACTGTTTGCAGATGACATGATACTATATAGAAAACCCTAAAGTGGCCACCAAAAAGCACTGTTAGAACTAATAAATGAATTCACTAAAGTTACAGAGTACAAAATTAATATACAAAAATCTGTTGCTTTTCTATACACCAGTAACTAACTATAAGAAAGAGAAAGATAGAAAAAATCCCACCTGCATCAGAAAGAATAAAATACCTAGAAATAAACAACCAAGTGGGTGACAGACATATATTCTGAAAACAAGGAGAAACTGAGGAAGAAAATTGAGGTATGCAAATGGAAAGATATTCTGTGTCCATGGATTGGAAGACATACTATTGTTAAAATGTTCATACTACCCAAAGCAATCTATAAATTTAATGCAACCTCTATCAAAATATCCATGACATTTTTTCATGGAACTAGAATAAATAATCCTAAAATTTATATGGAACCATGAAAGACTTCAAATACCCAAAACAATCCTGGGAAGGGAGAACAAAGCTGGAGGTGTCAAGCTCCCTGAGTTCAAACTATACTACAAAGCTGCAGTAATGAAAAAATATGGTACTTGCATGAAAACACTCATAGATCAATGGAACAGAATAGAAAGTCCAGATATAGTCACATACACTCAAATAACCTTCAACAAAAATATACCATAAAGAAAAGATATGTTTTTCTCAATAAATGATGTTTGGAAAACTGGACAGCTTAATGTAGAATAAAATTAGAACTTTTTCTCATATTGTATACAAAAATAAAGTCAAAATGGGTTAAAGACCTAAATGTAAGATCAGAACTCATAAAACTCCTGGAAGAAAACATAAGCAGTGTGCTCTTTGACATGTCTTAGAAGTATTTTTTAATCTGTGTCCTCAGGCAAGAGGAACAAAAACCAAAATAAAGAAAGGAGCAGCTTACCTGGTGGTCTAGTGGTTAAGATTCTGCCTGCCTTAAAAACAAACAAACAAACAAACAAAAAACACTCCACTGACCAACTCATGGGACATGGGTTCAATCTCTGATCCAGGAAGATCCCACATGCTGCACAGCCACTAAGCCAATGCAGCACAGTTACTGAGCCCATGCTCTAGAGCCTGAGAGCCACAGCTGCTGAAGCCAGCACATCCTATAGCCTGTGCTCCGCAACAAGATCCACCACAGTGAGGCTGCACGCTGCAAAAAAGAGTAGCCCCACTCCCTGCAACTAGAGAAAGCCTACATGCATCAATGAAGACCCTGTGCAGCCAAAAATCTATCAGTAAATGAATCTTAAAAAAAAAAAAAAAGAAAAGAAATGATATCTGCATGCTTAGTGGTATCTGACTCTTTTGTGACTCCATGGACTGTGGCCCACCAGGCTTCTCTGTCCACAGGACTTTTCAGGCAAGAATACTGGAGTGGGTTGCCTTTTCCTACTCCAGGGGAACTTCCTGACCCAGAGATTGAACCCACGTCTCTCTCATTTCCTGCATTGGCAGGTGGATTCTTTACGACTGCACCACCTAG
>NW_011494749.1:3227300-3270008 GCF_000754665.1 Bison bison bison | reverse complement strand
CCTAGAAAGCCAAATGAGATCTAATTAAATGTAAAAGCTTTTTCACAGTAAAGAAAACCATTAACAAAAGGAAAAGGCAATCTGTTGAATGGTATAAAATATTTGTAAATGATGTATCTAAGCAGTTATCATGTAATTCAATATTTTAAAAGTAACCAAAATAAAAATGGACAGAAGACTTCATTTTCCCAAAGAAGACATACAGTTGGCCAATAGGCACACAAAAAGATATTCAAATCGCTAATCATCAGGGAAATGCAAATCGAAATCACAATAAAGTAACACCTCATACCTGCTAGAATGGTTATCATCAAAAAGACATTCATGAATGTTGATGAGGATGTGAAGAAAATAAAACTGTAGCCCACGGTTGGTGGAAACGTCAACTGGTGCAGCCAGTACAGAAAACAGTATGGAGGTTCCTCAAAAAAAGAAAAAGTAGAACCACCATATAATCCAGCAGTTTCACTCGGGTATATTTGCAAAGAAAGCCAAACACTATGTTGAAAAGATATATGCACCCCAATGTTAATAGCAGCATCATTTAATAGCCAAGATGGGAAAGCAACCTAAGTGTCCATCAACTGATAGATGGATAAAGAAGATGTAGTATATAGATACACAAAGGAATATTACTTAGCCATAAAAAAGAATAAAATTTTGCCATTTGCAAGAACATTGATGAACCTGGAGGATACTATGCTTAGTGAAGTAAGTCCAACTGAGAAAGACAAATACTGTATGCTTTCACTTATATGTGAAAATTAAAAAATAAAACAAACAAATGAATATAAGAAAACACAAGCAGACTCAGACACAGAGAACAAACTAACGGTTATCAGTGTGCATGGGGTGGGGAAGAGACAAGATAGGAGAAAGGGATTAAGAGATATAAACTACTGGTATAAAATAAGTAAGCTGCAAAGATGTAATGTACTTCCCAGGGAATGTAGTCAATATTTTATAACTTAAAATGGAGTATAACCTATAAAAATATTAAATCACTACATGTACACCTGAAATTAATATAATTTTGCAAATCAACTATACTTTAATAAAGAAGTGAACATATTCTAAAGATTTTACCATACAGTGTTGGTGAGAATAAGGAGGAAATGGGACATCTTGCTTGAGAAGTTACAAGTGTCTTGGTGAAGTAGTTGGTTTCTTTTCAAATAGTAATACAAAAATATATTTTGGATACTGAGAATAATAAGGAAAACTGAAAGCAATATAGACTGATGACAATTCTTATTTGTCTCCATTATGACTTTGACAGCCACCATATATTGTTACCAGTAGCCTTAGCTCTAACTGACTGATAGATGATCTTCATAGAATAAAGGAGGAATTTGGAGCTCCGTTTCTTCTACGAAAAACATCTGTCCTAATGTGCCTTATAATGAAGCTAAAGGTTTTCTCATTTTGGAGTGTTTTGTTTTGTTTTTACTTAGTGCTCAGATATGGAGAATTGTTCTGACAAGAAGGAAATGAATAAAGTATGGCTGTCATATCCAAAACAAAGAAACAGAAAACCAAAAACCAAGTTCAAGTCACTACAAAGAAGACTTTTCTTAGAGTACAATCCTAAGGATAATATGAACTTATATGAAGAGGTAGGAAAAAAAAAAATGGAAAGACCCCTGCTGGAAGTTGAATGGGGCAGTGGAAAGCAGTCTCCCTTTGGAGAGTCCACAAGCTCTAAGGTGCTATGGGGCTGTCACAGATGAGCACCTTGACTTTTAATCCGTGATTCTCTTATGGGGTATAATGTTACTAGGTATCCAATGGGCTTCCCTGGTGGCTCAGAGGTTAAAGCGTCTGCCTGCAATGCAGGAGACCTGGGTTCAATCCCCGGGTCTGGAAACCCACCCCAGTATTATTGCCTGGAGAATCCCATGGACAGAGGAGCCTGGTGGGCTACTGTCCATGGGGTCACAAAGAGTTGGACACGAGTGAGCGATATATCCAAGAGCTCAAGAATTGACATTTATTGCTAAGTGAAGATGAGCCTTGTATTTGCTGTATCTTTTTCTACTGTGGGGAAAGAAAAATTGTTCACCTTTTATGGGAACATTATTTGTTAAAAAATCTTGAGCCCATTAGAACTTGCCATACGAACTGTTACTGAATGAACTATAGAAATTAATGGCCCTCTAAATAGTCAAAAATCTCATCCTTTTACTAACACTGAGTAATATAATATGAAGCAATGATAAATGCCAGTGGACTGAAGATCATATTATACAGACTACTAAGCTTTGTTGGCATGCTGAAACGTTATGAATTACTGTAGTAATAGAAGCCCGGGTGACATATGGTATATTACATATTTTTAAATGTTCCACATTTTAATTTTGGGCAAAAGTTCATATACTGCCAGTTTCTCCATTTTTTTCCCTTGAAAACAGACCCTTTCTCAGTAACTGAAGAATGCCAATTTAAAGATGTCGATAATATATTATGTTAATTGGCATTCTTTATAAAATATTTTAATTTAACCAAACTGTAATATATATTAAACAGACAAAATAATATAGGGCTGTGAGTATGATTGTTCTAGAAATGTAAATACTATACCAAGTGTTGAAAGTGTTAGTCGTTCAGTCGTGTCTGACTGTGTGACCCCATGGACTGGAGCCTGCCAGGCTCCTCTGTTCACGGAATTCTCCTGGCAAAGATACTGAAGTGGGTTGTCATTTCCTTCTCCAGGGGATCTTCTGTCCCAGGGATCAAACTTGGGTCTCTTGCATTGCCGGCCAATTCTTTACCATTTGAGCCACCAGGGAAGCCCAAATACTGTACAAAGACACTCATAAAAATGACCATGCATGTGGATATGCCAATGAATTACATGTGTTTCCATATGATAGATGAGTGGCTATTATGTCAGTTGCCATTGGATGTATAAAAAACAATTATTAAATTCAATGTGTTTTTTTAACTTTTTATTTTGTATTGGGATATAGCCAATTAACAATGTTGTGATAGTTTCAGACGAACAGCGAAGGGATGCAGCCATACATATACATGTATCCATTCTTACCCTCAAAGTTATTATTTCTTAAGATTGTACGGGTCAGCCGGATGGTTTATTTGGTCTGTGTCAGCTTCTCTAATATGTTTGGTTGACTGACTTTCAGCCAAGGTTGGATGGCTTAGATTTGACACATCTGTTGTTGGCAGTGTGGTTAATCTGGGGAGTCTCAACTGTGATGGCTCATTTATGTTTCATATGATTTCTTATCCTCCAGTAAGTTGTTCTTCTTCACGTAATGGTCTATGGTTCCAAAAGAGCAGCAAGAAAGGATATACTTCAACTTTAAAGAACATTTGAATCTTCTGCTTTTATCCATCAGCGTGCTGTTATCAGAGCAAATAACATGACCACGGCTTGACTCAGGGGATGGAGAAAGAGATTCTGATTTTTGGTGGTGGAAAGGTGCCAAATATGGTAATGATTATTGCAATCTGCCACAGCTGTGGACTTTGAGAGCATATTCATTTTCTGTGGATTTGTAACCCTGCTCTCCTTGCACGTGAATACAGACATACCATGGAAAGAAACCGTTTTTATTCCATTTTGGAAAGGGGTCATGCCTTATTCATCACTGTTGTTCTAGCACATAATCCAATATTTGGAGCTTGGTTGTTACTTTATGGGTATTTGTTGAAATAAATATGTAGCCAGATGAAGATATGTAAGAACATAAACTGCTTTATCTAACTATAATGAAATTAAAAATGTGGCATGTCTCATATATTACTTGATGTTAAATTTATAGCATTTACCTTACTTTTACAAGTACCAAATAAACTTATGATAGTTTATGTCATGAGTCAGCAAACATGTGGCTGGCTGCCTGTTTTTGTAAAGAAGGTATTGGGAAACAGAAATGCCTATTCAGTTATGTACTCTCTATGACTGCTTTTGTGTTACAATGGGATATTTGAATTGTTGGTGACAGAAACTGTATGTATGCTAGCAGAAAATATTCAATATCTGACCTTTTAAGAAAATATTTGCTGACCATCATCAACATTTGGATATTTGAAAGCATGAATTACTATTTATGTAGCATTTTCTTTTTTTTATCTGTGCAAATAATTTATTTGAAGCATTTTACAATTTATTTGAAGCCTTTAACAGTTTTAGTTGCTAAATCCATGTTGGCAGATGTTCATTATTTACTCATCAATTCAGGTGCTTTTTGGGCAGTTTATTCGTCATTTTGTTTCTTTCTTTTAATTTAATTTTATTTTTAAACTGTACAATATTGGTTTTGCCACATATCGAAATGAATCAGCCACAGGCATACATGTGTTCCCCATCCTGAACCCTCCTCCCTCCTCCATCCCCATACCATCCCTCTGGGTCATCCCAGTGCACCAGCCCCAAGCATCCAGTATCGTGCATAGAACCTGGACTGGAGATTCGTTTCATATATGATATTATACATGTTTCAGTGCCATTCTTCCAAATCATCCCACCCTCTCCCTCTCCCACAGAGTCCAAGAGACTGTTCTATACATCAGTGTCTCTTTTGCTGTCTCATATGCACGGTTATTGTTAGCATCTTCCTAAATTCCATATATATGCGTTAGTATACTGTATTGGTGTTTTTCTTTCTGGCTTACTTCACTCTGTATAATAGGCTCCAGTTTCATCCACCTCATTAGAACTGATTCAAATGGCATTTTCATTACTAGTAACACTATTTCGTTATTAGCTTCCTGGGTTGGGAAGATTCTCTGAAGGAGGACATGGCAACCCACTCCAGTATTCTTGCCTGGAGAATCCCCATGAACGGAGGAGCCTGGCGGGCTGCAGTCCATGGGATCACAAAGAGTCAGACACGACTGAGTGACTAAGCATATAGCATAGCTATACACATACAGACACACACGCACATACATTTTACATTGACGTCATCATGATTTACTAAGCATTGTGCTAAAAGCTTAATATACCTATTATAAAGTCTAATATTTGCAATAACTCTGAGTTAAGTATTTTTAAAACACCATTTTATTGCTAGTAAATAACATAGCTGAAAATCTAAATAATTTCTGTAAGTTTCTAAACCTGTGCTCTTAAACTTTATATTGATAGCTAGTATGTGAAGAATAACAATGTGGAGAACAAGATTTGTTAAATGATTTCCCACCAAATGGATTCAAGACCAGTCAGGTGACAGGAAGTGTGCTAGAGATTTTCATTCTGCAGAAGACATCCTCTGAGTATATACCCTGAAACGGGTTTGCTGGATCATATAATAGTTCTATTTTTAATTTCTTGAGGAATCTCCATACTGCTTTCCATAGTAGCTATATCAGAAAGCTGTACTTTCTCACTAACAAGGGTTCATTTTTCTCCCTATTTTTGCCAGCTTTTGTTATTAATATCTCCTCTCTCTTTGTTAATAGACATCCTAAGAGTATGAGGATGTCTGGTGTTGGGTATATGTCCACATGGAATGAAACCATTATCTTGCAGAGATATCTGTATACCCACATGTAGAATGGTGGTTTCCATGGGATGGGGGGAAACGGTGAGGCTGATAATTTATAACTTTTAGTTAGAAAATGAATTGGTCTGATTATCTAGTGTTTAACATGGTGACCTTGGTTGGTAAATAATACTGTATTGTATAATTGAAATTAGCTAAGAGAAGAACTTAAACATTTTTTACACATACATTCAAAAAATAAATATGTGAGGTGATGGATATGTTAATCAAACTCAAGGAGAATGTTTTTATGATGTGTTTGGATATCAAGTTATCACCATGTCCATTATCTGACAGTTTTGTCGACTAGTTTTATTTGTCAATAAAACTGGAGGGGGAGGGGGAAGGCACCCTCTTCAATTGAGTGGGGATTTCTAAAAGAAATACAGATGAAGTGTTATAAGAAGAAAAGAGGATAGTTATCTATAAAATCAGCTTAAACCTTTCAGTCAATAGATTTAGAGGTATTACATCCTAACAATAAACCAAAACACTATGATCAGTTGTGTTTACCTGAATATCGAGTGTCCAGCCCTCAGTATTGGCAAAATGTTCCCACAACTTTTCCTGAGTCTCTTGGCATTTTAAGTGAGGAGTGGTGAATGTCTGGGAGAATTTCTTATTTTTTCAGTTCATGTGAGGATTGATTCTCCCCAAATTTTTAGTAATTTTCAGTAGATACCCCTATCTCAATCAGACCATGTCATTTGAAAAAATGAAAATTTTATTCTCCTCAAAACAGATTGAAGGAGAAAAAGAGAGATAGATTAAATAGACAACCAGGAAAAATAGGGATAAACAAATAAGATAATAAGTGTCAAAATGACATTAAATAATCCATGAAGCCTTATAGTATTTTTAGATTACTTTTATAGTTACTTAGAAATAAGTGTAGGATACTCGAAAATACATGAAAGTGAGTTGTTTACATAGACTGAATTTTCTGTTGAGCATAATTGTTTCATTAAATTTATGAAATGAAAAAATTATTTGATTTGTCACTTTGAATAATAAATAATTAGATAACACACATCAACCATGGCACACAGAGTTGTTTGTTGGAAGAAATAAATTTTTATGTAGATATAGCAGGCAAACATGTTTCTTTTCTTTGATTATAGTGCTTTTTTATATAATATATGTCCATTGGATCAAGCAAGGTAAAAGAATAAAAGGACCCAATATTTTAATAGGACGTGTTATTTGTTTTATTCCATTTTTATTATGTTAATTCTGCTGGCAAATTTTAAAGTGTCTTTTATTTAATGTTTATTAGTCACCAGGGATAAATGTTCAAGGTTATAAGGGCATTAACATTAAACTACAAAACAACTCTAAAAGGAATGCTACAATTCCTATTTTATAGATAAGAAATAAAAGTTTAGAGAGATAAATGACATACTCTAGCTTACACAGCTGTTAGAAGTAAGAAAAAAAAAGAGCCCAGCTCTTTTTGAGTCCAAGTTCAGGCCACGTATTAATATATTTAAAGTAATATTGTTTTACTTTCTCCCAAAATCATTCCTTAGATTTAACTTTAGTCATAAGCATCATCTTATTTCTCACTTGTTTCTTGTATTGTGTTTCCCAACTAGCTCACAAGCTCAGTATCTTTTGATTCCATATTTCCTCTGTTCCCATGAATCCCCTAATACTACCTAATCCCAGCACTACTAGCTCTGGACATATAATTGGTGTTCAATTAATATTTTTAATTAATAAAAAGAGTTGATATTGTTATATGGAGTTTTAGGCATTAAACTGACTTGCCTATGTCCACATTATTAGTATCCAAAGTAGTATTGATGTCCATAATCTAAACCCTATTTTTCTTTGGCTAGGCGAAGTTGAAAGGGATATTTCAGCTAGTATTAATATATACACATCTACATTTTTACTTAGTAGAGCATTTAATTTACAGTTGGCACCATTCCTTTCTTAGTGCATTTTGACTGTATTCTATCCTTCAGCGAGAATCATATTTATATAATGTAGATTTTATACTCATATTATTTCCAGATATATGTTAATTGTAACCTCATACCCTGTTCTACGGGTTCCAGGTGGAACCAGTGGTAAAGAACATGCCTGCCAGTACAGGAGACATCAGAGACATGGGTTCAATCCCTGGGTCAGAAAGATCCTCTGGCAGAGGGCATGGCAACCTACTCCAGTATTCTCGCCTGGAAAATCTGCATGGACAGAGGAGCCTGGAGGGCTGCAGTCCATAGGGTCACAAAGAGTTGGACACAACTGAAGTGACTTAGCATGCATGTACACACTCTGCTCTATATTCATCCATTATTTTCATCTCTAATACATCTATCCATCTTTGCTGGCTGAACTTGCCCATCACCCCTCATACCCTGCATCATTCACCTAACCATAAATACCACTCCAGTTCATTTCTCTCAGTCTTGTAGAATATCTTTTTTGGTAAGTTCTAGTCTTTTTTGTTGATGGTTGTCCAGCAGTGAGTTGTGATTTGGGTCTCCCTTAATTCCAGGACCAAAAAATCTCAAATTAAAAATAAATAAATAAATAAATGTCTTCAAAGTCTCATGTCTGAAATCTGATTTCTCTGTTTTCCCATCATTTTCCTTTTTTTTTTAAATTTTATTGTATTTAACTTTACAATATTGTATTGGTTTTGCCATATATCAACATGAATCCACCACAGGTATACATGTGTTCCCCATCCTGAACCCTCCTCCCTCCTCCCTCCCCATACCATCCCTCTGGGTCGTCCCAGTGCACTAGCCCCAAGCATCCAGTATCGTGCATCGAACCTGGACTGGCAACTCGTTTCTTACATGATAAAGCTTGATTTTGTGATTTTTGTGTCTTTATTCATTGTTAGGAGTTTCTGTTTTCCCAGCAGGTTGCTCAGGGAGCACTCAGAATATGTCATCCATGCAGAATATCCTGCCACTCATCACACCCTTTTGGAACTGAGACTTCTTACCCCACTTCCTCCACTTTGTTAGAGAGCGATGTTGTTTATTATGTCCTGAGAGCGAAATTCCCACCTATCTTGTTGCTAACAGCTGTTTTGTGCACGGAGCAAAGTGAGGGGAATAAAATGGCAGTTATAAAATACAGCCCTTTTCCCAATCCAGAAACAAATCACACTGATTGGATGGGCCTCATGAAAGCCAGAAGAAATACTGGAGTACTGCATTTGTTTGCTTAGGCTGAAAAAACATTTTAAAATGTAAATAATAGCATATAAGGTCTTCTCTGTATGATACAAGTCATGTATGGTATAGATCATCTATCAAGAAGGAAAGCCTGTTTCAGGTTTACTCTATTTTACAAGTTAGCATGTGAAGCTAGGACCACTACCAAGGTCAACAACTGAATGTGAATTTTTTCTGAAGCACTTACCTCAGAATAGTTAAATTTAAGAAGAGTAGTTTAATAGTTCAGGGTCAAAAAGTTGGAAGGAGGTCAACAAAACAGTGGTAGAGCTCTCGGTTCTGAAAAAGTCTTTCATAATATGTAGTGTATAAACAGTGCAGATAATAATATAAAACTAGAATTATCACAGTTTCAGATGACACAAAATTTCACAGTAGTTTACATTTGGCTCTAGAGAACTTGTTTATTTATGTTGCATATTTCTGTGGACAATCTGTCAGGTTGACGTCTGATCCCATGCCCTCTGCAACTTTATCAAATGACATATTAGCACTACTCAGTTGATTCTGTACTTAAGTCATACTCATTAATATCTTGTGTCAATGCTCAGTTAGAAAGTTACCTTAAAGTTATTTTCATAATAGTGTTAACAGTATAATACACTTTCATATATTACATTATCAAGCTTAAACTTTAGCTACCATTTTGGGGAAATTGATAAAATAGAAAATAGATTAGAATTAATCTAATTAATGTGATATTCTAGGATGATTCCGTATAAACAGACTTATTTTGAATTTCTTACTAGGTACTTTGTTCTACCCTTATGTCATTTAATACAAGGGTGCAAATATCAGTGACACCATCTATGGCTGTGTACTGATTCATTCCCTTGAAATATTCCTAAACGTTCACGGAGCTGAATTATTCTAGTGCTCCAGCAAATGTTAGTATTTTTCTTGTGCACAAATAAAGTTAACAAACAATAAAGAAATTATTGTTGCTCAGGCATCTCATGTCTAACTAAAAATAGAGATACATTTGGTAGGCTAACAGCATTTATTAAACTGAATTAGGTATGATGAGGTCATTCAGCAATGATTTTAACAATATTCATAAAAAATAAAACAACTAGAATTTCAGAGGGTTGCTATGTACCAGATAATATGATGTTTTGTAAACATTATTTCTAACCCTGGCAACCTCCCTCCCCTCAGTTTAGAATGATTATCCTCATTAGCTACTTTTTAGCTAGTAGTAAGACTTCCCTGGTGGCTCAGATGGTAAAGTGTCTGTCTACAATGTGGGAGACCTGGGTTCTATCCCTGGGTCAGGAAGTTCCCTGGAGAAGGAAATGGCACCCCACTCCAGTACTCTTGCCTAGAAAATCCCATGGACAGAGGAGCCTGGTGTCCATGGGGTTGCAAAGAGTCAGACACGACTGAGCGACTTTACTTTCACTTCAAGGACTGAAAAGTAAAGAAATGGATTGCCTTGACCAAAGTTATGCAGCTAACTTATGTAGCTGCTATTTTCAAACCCAATCTTTCCAAATCCCAACTCCTTACCACTATAAATATACACTGAGGATCTGCCATAAGCAAGGGAGTTGTAGGTACTGCCAGGAATCAAATATCTCCTCAAATATTTATAAGGTAGGAGAAATAATAGGTAAAACCAAAATGCTATATTCCAGAAAAGAATGTGATACTATTCAAAAGTGAAATATAATCAAATGGATCTGTTGTTGAAAAGAAACGAAAGATGTTGTCCTTATTCTCAGAAAAACTCTTGGGAAAGCATGGCTTCAGGACTGCTCTCCACAGGCCATGAGTGTGGCAAAAGATGGGTGTGGACTGATTCTGTTGCTGCAAAAAGTGTTTTCAACATGTACTACCTCAAATTCACTTCCTGAGTCTCTCAACATTTGTGATTGCTCATCTAGCATCTATTAACCATCAAAAATGTCACACAAAAAAAGTCATAGGTGATGCTCAAGTAACTCAGTAAAATGCAGACACCACATAACAGTAAATACATGAAAATGATCTGACAATAAGTAATACTCCAGAATATTGTTTATTTTTATGTCTTTTTTCCTGCTTATTCTTAATCTCTAAGAAGAACCTAATAAATTGATGCTGTTAAGGTGAGAAGTTGAGTTTCAGAACCTTTCCCATTACAAAAACTGTTCTGTTTTTGTTAGTTTTCTAAACTGGAATTTTGTGTAAGTGTTTATGTTGAAACAAAATGTGAATTGCATACTAAGATTACTTTTCCAGGGTGTGAGTGTTAAAAAGTTTTCCATTTGGGCTCTTTTTAAGTTCTCCTCAACTAATAATTACTAGAAGTAGATAACAATGATTAGTTCACAATGATTGCTTTCCAGGGTCTCAGTGAATCAACAGAGGAATGCCTGACAACAATTTTCTGTCCTTCAGGGCCTCTACTGTCCTCATCCCCAGCCACCTGCTGGGTGTCATCTGTCATCACTATACATTGCTTTTTGTCGGACCCATTTGCAGAAGTCTGTTTCTTATAAATCCCCTTGGAGACAGGCAGTCCTTCAAAGTAAAGCATATCAGATTTGGAGATTTTTTCCAAAACTCTCAGGAAACTAAGGCAAAGCTCATTCTGATTAAGGTATATGCACTCTTAATTGAATTTCTATCCCAACAGACCAGCCTTCTTATTGATATAAACTAGAATCACAAGAATCAAAGCTAGTGACAACTCCAAAATGATTTATTATTCTTTGATAAATTAAGCTTTTGATAGATGCATATTCTGTAGGAAAAAAAGAAAACCATTCTATTTTCCCCTATGAATATCTTTATTGATGTCATTTAAATTTAAAATAAATTTAAATTTATTCTATTTATTTTATTTAAATTATTAGTATACATTTAAAATATAATTCCTTATATATGTGGAAATAAAAAGGTAGGTTTCTGAAAATAGTTTAATAAATAACATTTTTTTGTTTATTTGTACATACACCAGCAATATAATATAAAGGAATTATTTTTCTTTCTTTAGAGCAAAGGAAAAAAAGTGTCTTGTATCTTGTTTTTACCACAAGATAAAAGATTTGAAGAATTTCTTGAAAACTCAGGCCTGTGAAGAATGCATTATTCCAAACAGGCAGGCAAATAAACACTTTTTTAGATGAAAAAAGAAAGTAGTAAGACTGGGTAGGGGATTTTTATCACCAGGCTCGCTAAGTACTAGTCACAATAAGATAGAACTATAGGTATGAGGGTTCCTTTGGCCTACTTCACAGGCAGAAGTGAGTGACTCTGTGGAAATCATCTCTGTGTCCTCTTGGGCATTGTCTCACAGATGGCAAAGGAATAGAATTTAGTCCTGAAACTGTGGAGTTTACAGAAGTCCACAAATCAGTACCAGCAGATTGAGCTTCTCAAGTTAGTTTCAATGTCCGTGAAGCTATGTTATAGAACCCTGATATAGATCCTAATTTAGATGGGTCTTGATATCTAGTGAATGATATTCTACCCTAGTCAGCAAAGACACTTAGAAATCATCAACATTTTTGTCAGGTGATCCTATACCATCTAACAGGATGTGGGTCCTCTTGGGAAAAACTATTTAGTTCTTTCTGGGCTTGCTGTGGCCACGTGGGAGAGTAGGAAGCCTGAGGTCACCTACACCCGTGAGCACACCAGAATTACAAAGATTTCCCTGGTGACTCAGAAGATAAAGAATCTGTCTGCAATGCAGGAGACCTGGGTTCAAACCCTAGGTCAGGAGGATGCCCTGGAGAAGGGAATGCCTACCCACTCCAGTATTCTTGCCTGGAGAATTCCATGGACAGAGGAACCCAGCGAACTACAGTCCATGGGGTCACAAAGAGATACGGCGAGTGACTTTCACTTTCACAGAGCAATTATTGATGAGAATGACTGAAGACTAGCAAAAAAGATTGTTCACAATCAAAATTATAAAGAAGAAATGACAGTGAGATGCAGAAAAATCTTTTGACAAAATTCAACATCAACATGATAAAACTGTCAACAAAGTGGGTACAGAGGAACCACACCTCAACATAATAAAGGCCACATATGACAAACCTACAGTCAACATCATATTCGATGGTGAAAAGCTAAAAGCATTTCCTGTAAGATCATCCACAAGACAAGATTTCCCACTTCTGCCAGTTGTATTCAACATAGCATTGGAAGCCCTAACCACAGAACTCAGACAAGAAAAAGAAAAAATGTAAGTCAAATTGAAAAGGAAGATGAAAACTGTTACTGTATAGATGATAATATACATATAAAACTCTAAGGATTATGCACACATGAATACAATACTGTAAAGCAAGTATCTTTCAATTTAAAATAAATTTTAAAAATATAAACTTACTTAAAAATTAAAAAATAATCAGATAAATAAATTTTAAAAGACTTACGATGTCAACTGTTGGTAAGAATATAGAGCCACCTGAAAAAGTGAAGAACTAAAGAGCCTCTTGATGAAAATGAAAGAGGAGAGTGAAAAAGCTGGCTTAAAACTCAACATTCAGAAAACTAACATCATGGCATCTTGTCCCATCACTTCATGGCAAATACATGTGGAAACAATGGAAATAGTGACGTATTTTATTTTCTTGGGCTCCAAAATCACAGCAGATGGTGACTGCAGTCATGAAACTAAGACACTTTCTCCTTGGAAAAAAGCTATGACCAACCTAGACAGCATATTCAAAAGCAGAGACATTACTTTGCCGACAAAGATCCGTCTAGTCAAAGCTATGGTTTTTCCAGTAGTCATGTATGGATGTGAGAGTTGGACTACAAAGAAAGCTGAGCACTGAAGAATTGATGCTTTTGAACTGTGGTGTTGGAGAAGACTCTTGAGAGTCCCTTGGACTGCTAGGAGCTCAAACCAGTCAATCCCAAATCAGTCCTGAATATTCGTTGGAAGGACTGATGCTGAGGTTGAAACTCCAACACTTTGACCACTTGATGCGATGAACTGACTCCTTGGAAAAGACTCTGATGCTGGGAAAGTCCTTCAGCAGGGGAAGAAGGGGACAACGGGGGATGAGATGGTTGGATGGCATCACCGACTTGATGGACATGAGTTTGAACAAGCTCTGGGAGTTGGTGATGGACAGGGGAGCCTGGCGTGCTGCAGTCCATCGGGTTGCAGAGTCTGACATGACCAAGTGACTGAACTGAACTGACTAACAGAAATAGATAATGCTGCTGCTGCTGCTGCTAAGGTGCTTCAGTCCTGTCTGACTCTGTGTGACCCCATAGATGGCAGCCCACCAGGCTCCCCCGTCCCTGAGATTCTCCAGGCAAGAATACTGCAGTGGGTTGCCATTTCCTTCTCCAATGCATGAAAGTGAAAAGTGAAAGTGAAGTTGCTCAGTCATGTCTGACTCTTCACAACCCCATGGACTGCAGCCTACCAGGCTCCTCCATCCATGGGATTTTCCAGGCAAGACTACTGGAGTGGGGTGCCATTTCCTTCTCCAATAGATAATAGAAGCCACTTGCAACTACCCTGACACCCATCTATCACATTCTGTGAGCACTCCATATCTGTGATGGTTACATCCCAAGTCCCATAGGGAGGCCTGAAACTGTAGATAGTAGCAAATCCTATATGTATTAGTTTTTCCTATACCTATATACGTTTGTGTGTGTGTGCTTAGTCACTCAGTCGTTCCGACTCTTTGAGACCCCCTGGATTGTAGCCCTCCTGTCTCCTCCATCCATGAAGATTCCCCAGGCAAGAATACTGGAGTGGGTTGCCATGCCCTCCTTCAGGGGATCTTCCCAACATAGGGATGGAAACCAGATCTCCTGCATAGCAGGCAGATTCTTTACCAACTGAGTCACCAGGGAAGACCACATACCTATGGTAAAGTTCAATTTATACAGTAGGCATGGTAAGAGATTAGAAGTAATAACTAATATTAAAGTAGAGCAGTTATAAAAACATATTGTAATAAAAATTATATAAATGTGGTCTCTACCAAAATCTCTTACAAATTCAAATCCATTTCTATCTTAATTAAGCAGTTATCATTCACTGTGGCCATAACTTTGTCGATATGAGGTGCATCCACAAAACTAGCATAAATTTCTTTTTTTCTTCACAATTTGGTCAGGAAATTTGTTATTACCACAGATTTTAGGAAACTCAGCATATGTATATTTTCTTTCCTTATTAAGGCAATATATTTCACCTTTTTACTTAAACAGAGCACTTTATGACTTCTTTGATTTATCCAAATTGTCAGCATCACTACTCTTGAGCTTTGGGCCATAGTTAAGTAAAATAAGGGTTACGTGAAGACCAACACTTCCACAGCAAGACAGTTGATCTAAAAATGAAGAGGGTGAACTAACAAATGGGTGAGATATGCTAAATAAAGTGATGATTCATGTCACAGGCCAGAGGATGCAGCATGGCACGAGACTTCATCACACTACTCAGAATGGAGGACTATTTCAAACATATGAATTGTTTAGCTCTAGAATTTCCATTTAATGTTTTCTCACCTAGATTGATCACAGGTAACTGAAATCTTGGAAATCAAAACCATGGATAAGGCGGGGGTGGGGGGGTGGGGGCAGACTACTACAGTTACATAAAAAGTATTTCTGCAAAGGAAATTACAAATTCTCATGGAGCAAAAGCAAAGACAAATAAGTGGAATTATAAACTATGCTCATGAATAATATCATTTCCCTCCAATTGATCTATGGATGCAGTTAAAGCCAGATCAGTATACTAGGAGTTTTTCTTTTGTGAAAATTAGCAACTTAATTCTTAGAATATATTGTACAAGTATAAACTTTGAAAGATGGACAAGTGGAATAAAGACCAGAAACAGATCTATATATAAATGATTACCTGATTAATGGCAATGGTGCTTTCATACAATACAGTAAAAGAAAGGAGAAACCACCTAAGAGATGCTGACTCAATTGAATATTCGTACTGGGGGCAAAATTTTGATCCTCCACATACCTGCCATTCAAAAATTCTCCAATAAATTAAAGAGTTTGGTATTTTAAGACAAATTTCCTGCCTTTCTTCAAACTCTCCCAATCTATCTCTTTCTCCATCCAAATTTCAATTTGTTCCTGAATCTTAGTTCTATGTGTCAGCTAAAATCCTATTTGTGTCTATAACACTCAATGTTTCTTCTTTGTTTCTTTTTTTGCTGGTTATTGGCTCTATCTAAAGGACTTTATATGTATATTGTTATTGTTCTTATCCTTTCTTTACTTAGGACTCATATTACTGTGACCGTTCACAAACAGCCTTAATTAACAATAGCTCATTTTTTAAAAATAGAATGATTATAAGCCATTTCCTTTGGTCTCAGTTCAGTTCAGTTCAGTTGTGTCTGATTCTTTATGACCCCATGGACTGCAACATGCCAGGCCTCCCTGTCCATCATCACCAACTCCGGGAATATACTCAAACTCACATCCATTGAGTCAGTGATGCCATCCAACCATCTCATTCTCTGTCATCCCCTTCTCCTCCTGCCTTCAATCTTTCCCATTATCAGGGTCTTTACAAATGAGTCTGTTTTTTGTATCAGGTGGCCAAAGTATTGGCGTTCCAGCTTCAGCATCAGTCCTTCCAATGAATATTCAGGACTGATTTCCTTTAGGATGGATTAGTTGGACCTCCTTACAGTCCAAGGGACTCTCAAAGAGTCTTCTCCAACACCACAGTTCAAAAGCATCAATTCTTTGGCACTCAGATTTCTTTATAGTCCAACTCTTACATCCATACATAGCTATTGGAAAAACCATAGCTTTGACTAGATGGACCTTTGTTGGCAAAGTAATGTCTCTTCTTTTAAATATACTGTCTAGGTTGGTCATAACTTTTCTTCCAAAGAGCAATTGGAGTTTCACGGCTGTAGTCACCATCTGCAACAAAAACAAAGTCTGTCACTGTTTCCACTGTTTCCCCATCTATTTTCTATAAAGTGATGGGATTAGATGCCATGATCTTAGTTTTCTGAGTGTCTAGTTTTAAGCCAACTTTTTCACTCTCCTCTTTCACTTTTATCAAGAGGCTCTTTAGTTCTTCTTTGCTTTCTGCCATAAGGGTGGTGTCATCTGTATATCTGAGATTATTGATATTTTTCCAGGCAATCTTGATTCCAGTTTGTGCTTCATCAAGCCCAGCGTTTTTCATGATGTACTGTGCATAGAAGTAATATAAGCAGGATGACAATATACAGCCTTGACGTACTCCTTTCGCTATTTGGAACCAGTCTGTTGTTCCATGTCCAGTTCCATATCCAGTCCATGTTCCAGTCCAGTTCTGTTGCTTCCTGATCTGCATATAGGTTTCTCAAGAGGCAGGTCAGGTGGTCTGGGATTCTCATCTCCTTCAGAATTTTCCACAGTTTATTGAGACCCACACAGTCAAATGCTTTGGCATAGTCAATAAAGCAGAAGTAGATGTTTTTCTGGACCTCTCTTTCTTTTTCGATGATCTAGCAGATGTTGGCAATTTGATCTCTGGTTCCTCTGCCTTTTCTAAATCCAGCTTGAACATCTGAAAGTCTTACTCTATAAAGGCAGATTGAAATTTAGAACCTGAACTACATGCTTATTATGTATTGTTTATAATAAATAGAATGTCATAATTAAGATGATAGCAAGTAAATTAGTCTGAGTTATAAGGGAAAAAAGTAATGTATGCAGGTATATAATAATGTGGGAAAAGTTGTTAATTTCTGCTATCATAGCATTTTTTACATGATAGAATAACATAAAACACTGGAATTTGTTTTCTTATGTCATAAAGGCTGTAATTTAAAAGCCTAGTACTGTTTGGAATGCTTTCCTGTAAAGGTAGGGCTGAAACTGATCTTCCAAGATTGAGTGGGATTTGGAGATGTGAAATGCAGGATAAACAAAACTAAGAAAACAACATGAATAAAATCCATTGTGGTTGAGTTTATTTTATGACATTTTTATGTCTATTGTAAACACATCTAATATTTTTATGAATATCACCTGGATATGTTACTTTGATATAGTTTTATATCAGATTAAAGAAATTATGACTATTTATGATCTTCCCTTCAAATACTAATTCTAGTAGGTCATATTCAAAGTAAACCATTTTTTTTTTCCAGAAGCAAAGCTCATATTTCAAGAAAGGTCCTATGTATTCTAGATCCCTCATTTTTTTAAGTCACTCCTACACCTTGAATTCTTTTTTATACTTTCTTTCATCTAACTTAAATGTTCTTTGGCTTATTAGACATAAAAAGTTAAAATGGAAACAGGAAGGAGAGTTCATTTTCCCTTCAAGATGGACTAATAGAAATCAAATTTACAATCCTACCTGAAGCAATCAGAAAAACAGAAAGAGCAAAATATGTGGAAATTGGTTTTGCAAGCACTGAACATTTGGCAACAAAGGAAGAGATCCCCAAGAAATGGGCAATAAGATGAACACTATGATTGCCACAGGGTGAGGACTGCACCTTGAAAATGACAGTCTGATGGGACTAAGATGGAAAAGTTCTCAAGACTTTGTAGAATGACCTTAATATTTGCAGTCTTCAGTTGCCAATCCTTAGGTCAGCCTCTGTAAAGCTCTTTCCTCCTCTGTATTTTGTCCTGAGGACTTTAGTCGTGTCTCAGTCCCAATATGTCATACAGGAACCCACAGTTGTAAAAACATGCAACAAAAATCAAAAAAGATAAATTAAAAAAACAAACATCAATTAATGTCTTCTTGATTTGATACTGGTTTCCCAAGTAAACTGAACATACTTTAGATTACCTATAGTTCATTGATTTAGTTTTACTTAAAATTTAAATTCATTAAGCTATACCCTTTTGATTTATTTTTTGTAGGTATACTATTTTTCAATAACAATCTTTTAAAAATAAATACCACTTATAATAATGAAAAGTAAAAACTAGAGAGCACTTGGGGAAATTCTTTAAAAAGATATATAAAACCTATATAGAAAAAAATAAAATTTTAGTAAAATTTAGTAAAGAAGACATACAAATGGGAAGAGAGCCTTTGTTCATCAATAAGATTATAGCCGCAGAAATAAATAGCAGTTCTGCCTGAAATGCTAGAGATCTTGTGGCACTGTAATAAAAATATATTACCAGAGGTTTCTTGAAACATGACATTTGAACTTCCATTTCAAGTGACTAAGACACTTCAAGATATGTCTGAAAAAAAGGATTAAGAGAGAGATGACCAAATCAGATATTAGTAGTAACACTCAATATAAAACTGTAGACATGAAGTTTATTTGGTTTGTTTGGAATTTAGGAAGAAACAGGGTCTTGGGATCAGAAAGAAGCACATGTTTATTGTTGATTTTCCAGTTCTAAGGTTCAATAATGTGGTCACAGTGTTCATTATATCATTAGAGTAAATAAGGCAAATGATCCATGCCTTGAGTAATATATTATATATTATATTATAAACTAGAGATTATAGTCAAAGCAAATATTTTCAACCAAGAAGGAAGAGAAGGAAAAGAGGAGAATATATAATGAAGGCTTATAGAGGCTGTCAAAGTGGAAATGATGTGGAAATAAATATTAGTAATATTCTATAAGTAAAAATCAAAATAAATTATTGAAGGAATAATTATTTGGGATGAAGTAAAGGTCAAAATTAAAGATATTTTCTAGTGTAATTAGGAGGGTTGAGATAAATAATGCAGATGTGGGAAGGATAATGACACTCAGATGCAATTTTGGTCACTTTGATTTAGAAGAGTTTACTCTGTACACCTAATAATAAAAGGCAGTGATGATGACAGATAATTTGAATTCAAGCTGAGAATTTCTTTGGAGGACAAGGCTGGTGAATTAGATATGGGAATTGTCTGTATAGTAATTAATAGGTGAGATGACCTAAGGAGAGAATTAATTAATTTTACTCAGTGTAAGAATTACATCTCTAACAGAGCTGTCAAATACTGACCTGCATTGCTTTGAACAGTACTGAGCATTCAATTATTTTAGTTAGTTGACACATTAGTAGTCATTTGACATGTATATTTTAGGAAATCCCTAGATTGAGTCAAATATTAATCACTTTGTGAATCTTAGGGTTAATGCTAAGAATTTACGGCTTATGATTTTTGCTACTTATCTTTATTGCTCTAAGTCCTACCATATTACATGCATAAACACATGTACAAATTTAACTATTTTACATAAGTAAACATATAAATAAAAGTTTTTATATAAACTATATTGTTTGCCAAGAGAATGAATATCATTTATGTTCAGGAAGATCTCAAGTGGCACTAGTGGTAAAGAGCCTGCCTGGGAATGCAGGAGATATGAGACGTTTCAGTCCCTGGGTCAGGAAGATCCCCTGGAGAAGGCAATGGCAACCCACTCCAGTATTCTTGCCTGGAGAATTCCACACACAGAGGAGCCTGGCGGGCTAAGTCAGGATCCAGCTTTGATTCATACACATAGCAGTTGACCTGATATTTACTTAGCTGTGTACTTATAAGTAGAGATAATCTAATATAAAAATGAGTAATTTTATTATAAAAGAATGCACAATTAAAAGTGAACTCTTTAATGTTTCGCCAAGGAATATTTTTACCTTTGATGAAGAATGTAACACAGTTATAGAAAGTAATTTCTAAGGCTCTGATTGGTGATGTCATTTTCAGATACGGTGTTACTTCTTCTTTCTCTTTCTCCTCTCATAATTCCTCTCCTTGCCTTCCTTTCTTCTTATTTCTTCTGGCTTTTCTTTTCCTTCTTTGTCTACCCCTTCTTCCTTTTGAAAAGGAGATATAAATTTTCTGGAGTACTGAAGGAATGAAATGATGTACTTCCAGATGTATGTTGGGGGTTTGTATGTTAATAATAAAAAATTAAACTAAATACCTTTTGCTAATTGTTCCAAAATTGTTTAATGCCTGTATTTTTTAAACAAAATTATTCTTTTTAATTGAGCTTATTTAATCTTAAAAAAAAATTCATCCATTTCTCTAATCTCTACTCTCTGCCTCTGGCAACCACCAATCTGCCCTTTGTATGTAAGACTTTATTTATATTTATTTATAATAAAACATTGTAATATGTTACTCTATGTAATATGTATATTACATGTTCATATTTATTTGTTTAGATTCCACATATGAGATTATAAAATGTTTATCTCTGGGTGACTGATTTCATTTAGCATTATGCCCCCAAGATCCATCAATGTAGTCACAATGGCAAGATTTCATTCATTTTTTAATACCTGAGTAATATTTCATTGTATCCATCTTCTTTATCCATTCACTTAGGTTGTTTCCATTGTATTGACTATTGTCAATAATGCTGCAGTGCATATATCTTTTTGAATTAGTATTTTCATTTTCTTCAGCTAGTACCCCGAAGTGGAATTCCTCAATCATGTGGTAGTTCTGTTTTTAATTTTCCTAAGAACTTCCATACTGTTTTCCATAGTGGCTGTACAGATTTGCATTCCCACCAATGGTGAGCAAGTGTTCCTTTATCTTCACTTTCTCACCAAAACTTGTTCTTTCTGGTGTTTTTGATGATAGCATTCTGACAGGTGTGAAGTGTTACCTCATTGCAGCTTTGATTTATATTCCCCTGATGTTAATCACGCAGAGCATCGTATTTTTTTTTTAATTTTACTTTTTATACTTAACAATATATTCTGGAAACCTTTATCTTTTAGTTTCAAGAGAATTCTTTGTTTCGTGGTTATTGTTTCATGTATTTAGCTGATTTATTATTAAAGTATAGCTTATTTTAGTATGGTAAACTTTCTAGAAGATCATTAAAATGACCTATGTATGGTTACTTTATATGCAATGTACAAAGTAAAGTAATAAGAAAAAAATGCTATATACATAAAAAAAAACAGAAAAATGTGATTGATAGGAAAGAGAAAAAAGAGAAAAACACATTTGTCAATTGTTGGATTGTCATAGGGATTTAAAAATAACCATGATTAGTGCATATTAAGAAAATAGAGGAAAATATAGACAAACATGAAAAAGGTGACCAATGCCTGCAGAAAATTGAAATATATAAAAAAAGAAAGCAATGGGCACTCTAGAATTTTAAAGCATCTAATGTTGATAGCTTATTTGATAGATGTGATATACAGTACTGAACACAGAAGAAGAAAATTAGTAAACCCAAAGACAGATCAATAGAGAATGATCAAGGTGCAGCCCAGAGGAAAACAAAGAATAAAAATATAGAACAAAAGAAATATGTGGGTCAAATGTATACCTAGTTAGACTCCCTGAAAGCAAAATACATTTGGCATGAAGCAATATTTTATGAGATAAAGGCAAAGATTTTGCCAAACATGGTGAAAATTTTGAACCCGTGGATTCACTATGGTCTGCCCATCCTAAGCAGGATCAATATCAAGAAAACCATACTAGTTCTTAATAGGAAACATTTAAAAAACTAGCAGGGCTCCCAGGGCTGTGTGACAACTTGTAGGGATGGGGTTGGAGGGAGGTGGGAAGGGATTCAGGATGGGGAGACGCATGTATACCCTATGGCCGATTCATGTTGATGTATGCAAGATCCATCAATATATTGTAAAGTAATTATCCTCCAATTAAAATATATAAATAAATTAAAAAAAAATAAAAACCAGAGCAAGTAGAAAATCTTAAAGGCAGCTATAGAAAAGGTGTATTAACTTTAAAAGAATAAAATAATAAAATATATCTTGTTTTTTAATTAAAGCTGTTGAACCAAGAAGATAATGGAATGACACATTTAGTGTGCTGCTGAAAGGGTAAATAAATAGATAAATAACTGTCAAACCAGAGTTTTTTACTCAGAAGAATATCTTTGTAAAATGAAATTGAGATTAAAAATGCTTCTACAGAAGCAGAGCTGAGGAAAAAAACATTGCTAAAGTAAGATGTACTTAAGCAAAGAAATTATTGTACGTGTGAAACTACATTAAGGAATGAAGAAGTGTAAATTTGTGAAAAAATTTAAAAATGATGCTGATTCTTTAAAACAGCAATAATAATCATGTTGTATAACAAGTATAACATGCACAGAAGTAAAATATCTAATTACATTACACCAAGACAAGAGGAGAGCAAATAGAAGTCAGAATGTACATTAAACTGAGTTTAAAGAAAATATCACAATGTGATATATAGCTAATCTTTAGGCTTTAAATACATGTCTAGTTTAATATTTATCTCTACATGTACATATTAAAAAAACACGAGACTATTAATCTGTTATTAGTTTAACAAGAAGCTAAAAAATTGAACAAGAAAGTAAAAAAAAAACAGGGAAGAACAGGAAGTGGAAAAAATAATACTGAAAAAAGAGCAGATGAAATCAGTAAAGTGAAATGCATACCTTCAAGAGAATGAGTAAATAACAAATGGCTTCTTCAAGACCATGTCAGCAGTTGAAAGAGAGAGACATCTCCATAGTTTGACACTGTGCAATACAACTTTCTCCAGTGATCATTTCTGTTCAATATCTGATGTCTTAAAAGATTGCCTCTAGTCACATGTGGCTATTGAACCCTTTAAATGGTTAGTGGAACCGGCAAAATATTTTCTAGTTTTTATTTCATTTCATATTTATGAAAAAATATATTATGAAAACTTTATATTGACGCATTTGGTAAACTTTACAAAATATTTAATAAACATTAAAAAAAATAACTCTTGATCTATGGAAAAGTTACAAAGGTAATACAGTTTCTATATCCAGTTTCCCCATGAGAAACACCTTATATTAGTATGTTACATTTGTTACATTTGTCACAACTATTAATTGCTATTTATACATTATTTTTATTCTTATTAACCACATATTTGATTTAGATTCTTTAGTTTTTATCTAATATCCTTTTTCTGTTCAAAAATACCATCCAGGATATCACATTGTGCTTAGTCATAATGTTTCCTTAGTCTTCTCTGGATTGTAATAGTTTCTCAGGCTTTCTTTGTTTTTGATGACCTTGACATTTTTAAGGAATACTGGCTAGGCATGTTATAGAATGTTCTATGGTGGAATTGTTTGATGATTTTCTCCTAGTTAGACAATGGTTATGAGTTTTGGAGAGAAAGACCCAAAGGTCAAGTACAATTTTCATCCCATTGTATCAAAGGTATATTCTGTCAACATATTCCTTTTCATGTTAATTTTTTAATGAACTTTATTATTCTTTTTATTGGTGTATACTCGATTAACAATGTTGTGATTGTTTCAGGTTGTTTGTGTTAGTCTTAGCTGAGATAGTGTTTGGTTTTCTTCACTGAAATACTATAGAAATCTACTCTTAAAGAATTGCATAGTCCAGATTCGCAGACAATCCTTTTATCATTGAGAACTGAGATATTCCCATGTATATTGTTATAAAATATTTGTAGCTTGATTCTACTAGATCCATTTTAGCTGTTTTTCTTTAGTTTAGTTTTGTTTAGTTTTTTAGCTGTTATGTAATAATCATATTACATAAATTTTCAGGTGAAATGTGGAAATTCAAAAAATCAATAAGTTTGAAAATTATAACTGCTTTTTAAAAATAATCTTATGATTCAATCTTGAATTTTGATTGCAGTACTTCCTCATTTTGCAGTATATATATATATATATTATATATATAATATATGGTTAGAAAATTACATCAGCCAAAGGTTGGTTATAGTAAATATTGTTAACTCATGAAAATAATAAGAAATATTTTAAGTAATCAGATTAAATAGGGAAGATTAATACTGCTTCTCTCAGAGCATTCTCAATTAGAAATTCTTAACACTATTTTGTGTTAGATTATTTTCTAGAGGGAAAGAGAACTTATCAAACCTCATACCATGTGTGTTTTCAAAATCATGTCTATTTTATGTTTATGGATTTGCTACTCAGTTGCTTAATACTTAAACAGAGAAAAGAGACAATATTTGGATTGAACAGAGAGAACCCGTAATGGAGAAACGAGGTACAATTATTAAAGAGAATCTTGGGAAAACATCAGATTCTCTTTTGTGGGCTGATTAAAAAAAGCTAAGGTACACTTTTATCTTTTCCATATTGAACCTTGGGTTTAAGAAACTCAACGTCCCTTTCTTACTCCTTTGTAGTGGATGGCAATAAATGAAAGTAGGGAATGAAAGAGTGAAGGAAATAAAATAAGAAAAAATCAAATCTACATGTTTACCTCAGCATATATGAGACTTTCCATATTTATTTTGTCCTTATCCTCCCTTTTTTCATGTTATAGGTTGGTGTCAGTATGTGAGAAATAGCTTTAAAGGTATATATAGAAAGTATAATCAGAACTGTGCAGGACAAGTTTAGCAAGTTGTTGGAGAAACCTTCAAGTCGCAGAACCACCGAGAGCTAATATAAAGCACTGCTGTGTTAATACTGTTTCTATGTGAAGGGCCACCAACAGGCAACAGCTTGACTAGGAAATCAGGAAGGTCTATAATTAAACGAAAGCAAGCTTCAAGTATTCTATTCTGGGGTGTAACTTTTCAAAATACCATATTTTCTGCTTAAACCATCAAGATTTTGGCTGAATTTAGTAAGTGACCATTTTGCCAGAATTTCCTCCCACACTCTGTGCTTCTTCTTAGAGGAGAATAGTATTTTCATGAGATTTATGGGTCCTCTCTAGCATAAATCTCCCTCCCCTAAATATGGTAAAACTATTTGAAGTGAAAGGAAGTATACTTAATTCCCTCTTATCTGGAAAGAACTTAACATCCTTCCCAATTACCTCGTCTCCACAGAATCACTCACTTTGTTAAAGGCATCCTATTTCATGAGTTATTACTTAAAATCAAAGAGGCCTGGGACTCAAAACTCTTCTATGACAATAGATTCCCAACATTATTATATAACTAACTTTAAGTTTAAGATACTTTTAACTGACTACTTTTTGCCAGGCACTGTGGAACTACAATGTAAACAGACAAACAGAGAGAGAGCCTACCATTTAAGAACTCACTGGTTGGTTACGTACTAAAGCTGCTGCTGCTGCTGCTGCTGCTGCTAAGTTGCTTCAGTCGTGTCCGACTCTGTGCAACCCCATAGACGGAAGCCCACCAGGCTCCCCCATCCCTGGGATTCTCCAGGCAAGAATACTGGAGTGGGTTGCCATTTCCTTCTCCAATGCATGAAAGTGAAAAGTGAAATTCTGGAATTAAGTGTCATAGAAATCTATTCCTTTTTACTGACTGCCTAGGAAAGTTCTAAGTTCTGAGAGTCCATCAAATATTTTCTGCTTCAAGATCAGGGCTTCCCAGGTGGCACAGTTGTTAAAGAATCTTCCTGCAATGCAGGAGACACAAGACAAACAGGTTTGATCCCTGGGTTGGGAAGATCCCCTGGAGTAAGAAATGCAACCCACTCCAGTATTCTTGCCTGGAAAATTCCATGGACAGAGGAGGCTAGTGGGCTACAATCCGTGGGGTTGCAAAGAGCCAGACACAACTGAGCATGTGTGTGCATTCACACACAGACACACACACACACACACAAAATCATAACTTCTGGAGGGATAAGGTAAACAATAAAGATAAAAACAGAATAACAGGAAGAAATCATAAACAGGGAAGGATACAGAAATTAGGGTTGGGATTTTGCAACTTTATGAGGGGTAGCCAAGGAAAGTCTTGTTGATAAGTTTGCATCCAAGTAATGTCCTGAGAAAGGTGAAGTGAAAGAGGTTGATGTTTAGAGCAAAGCATTCGAGGGAAACAAGAGAAAGTAGAAAGGCTCTGAGATGGAAGCATGGCAGCTGTGTTTAAAAGACAGCAAGGAAGCCAGCCTAGTTTGAATAGAATGGGCAAGGCAGTCCACAGCAGATGAAATCAGAGGGGGAATATGAGGATCACACCATGAAACTATGATTTGGCAAATTGTTACTTCGAAGTCCTCTCTTAGAGGACTACATCATTATTGATGAATCTCAGCATTTTTCTTTCTTTTTCTATGTCTGAAACAAGTGGACTGAGATGTGATGCTTTGACTTATGATGACAAAGGGCATGATATCCACAGAGTAACTTCAGATTGGAATATAGCCAATTATCATCAATTTGGCAAATGTTCTTATTGGCTTAGTGAAAACACTTGACAAATATTACTTTTTATGATTCTCATATTCAAAGGAATTTTCAAGCCAGTTGGGAGAGTTGGCTAGATCTTTTGTTTCCGCTGACTTTAATTCCCTTTTGCCTTGTTCACAGGTTCTGGTGATCCAGACATGGACCTCCTTGGCCGGGGCGTACTTATTAATATTTTGCCAACTGCCAGATCACGAGAACCTGTTAACATGTCAAAAGGGAATTAATGATGCAATGAAGTTTGCTAATCTGATGAACTTCAGATGAGGAAAATACTGGATAATCCAGATGAAACCAATGTATCGTACAAGTCCTTAAAAAGGAGAACCTTTCTCAGCTCTGGTGAGAGGAGGAGCTGACAGTGAAAGAAAGGTCAGAAAGATGCCATGTTGCTGAGGAAAGGCCACTGCAGAAGAAATGCATGTGACTTGCAGAAGAAATGCATGTGACTTGCAGAAGAAATGCATGTGACTTCTAGAAGCTGGAAAAAGGGAGGAATGGACTTTCCCATGAAGCCTGCAAGGACCTGTGACTTCCGACCTACAGAACAGTAAGAAAATAAATCATCTTTGTGTTGTTTTAAATCCACAAATTGCTACAAATTTCATGGTAGTATGTTACGTCAGCAATATAGAAAACAAATACGCCATGACTTGTGGCTTTCCACAGTTCCCTACACCATGTCTCCCGAAAGCTGGTGTCTTGTGATACAGTGTTTTCAACTCTAGCTGGGTAGAGGGAAGCTGAGAAGTAAAAAAAATGGCAGCAAGAACCCCTAATCTCTGTACGAAAGCTTAAAAAATGCATGAGAAGAAACCTAGTAATTCTGAAAGAGATGAGAACATGGACAAAACTATTCTTGAGACCATAAAAGAAGTGGTAATTATGTGACTTAATGGAGGTGTTAGCTAAGGAATGTTGGTGTTTGTTTTACAATATGTAAGTGTATCAAAGCAGCACATTTAACACCTTAAACTTACACAATGTTCTTATGCCAGTTTAAATAAACCTGGGGGAAAAGGGGGACCCTATTTTTGTTTCTATGGTTGGTAACATGTAATATCATTAAATTCTATCAGTCAAATTAAGAGCTTTATATATAGTATAGTATCTTGCGAAGAGTTGACTCACTGGAAAAGACCCTGATGCTGGGAGGGATTGGGGGCAGGAGGAGAAGGGGACGACAGAGGATGAGATGGCTGGATGGCATCACTGACTCGATGGACGTGAGTCTGAGTGAACTCCGGGAGTTGGTGATGGACAGGGAGGCCTGGCGTGCTGTGATTCATGGGGTTGCAAAGAGTGGGATATGACTGAGCGACTGATCTGATCTGATCTGAACATTTAAAAAAGCATTTCAAATGGCTTGCCTCATAGCATCCCTTTAATGAAATGTGATTTATTTTTATTTCCAATATTGTGATTTTTCAGGAGGCTTTTGTTACTGTTTCCACATTTCATAAAGCATCCCATATTGAACATGGTTCATCAAAGATGCACAATATAGTTATTTGCCTCTTCTGATTCTTCTTCTTTTAGCTCTTATATTCAGATATTTCTTAAGTCTGATCCTTGGCTTTTTATCTATCATCTACACATACTATTTGTGATTTTACCCACTATTGATAAGTATTTAATGTATACAGCTGATTTAACCGTCCTTTTAGCATAATACTTCTTACATATTTTTTTAAAAAATCAAAGCAAAGCACACTTAGTATTTCCTATGTGCCCAATACTAATAATCATACTTAAAATACCTGCTTGTATTCTCCCTAATCACCACAAATTATCATCTTTCCTTCTAAACCAGGTTTTCCTCTTGGTTCCTAATTTTTGTTAAAAGCAGACATTTCCCCAGAAATATCTCTGAAGAAATATGGTATAGTCTTAAAATCACCTTGTACAGACTTCAAATTAGTCACTATGTTTTCTTAACTGTTACTTAATAGTGGCTTATTAATTGTCGTGTTGTCTCCCAAGCCCATATTTGATTTCTTAGCCCTTCCATCACCTGTGTACCCAATCCCCAGTTTTAAATTCCCTCCATTAGAAACATCTGAAGTGTTTTGTCACTCTCAGGAGACTAATGGGTTGTGCTGGAACAGAGAGAAAAGGCAGCAACTTCCTCCTTAATTTCCCCATTTATCTTTGTCTATAATTCAGTTTCTAAAAAATGTTTATCCACAAAACTTTTCACAAGTAGTAATATATTTTCATTTTTTTATTATAAGACTAATGTGAATACAGAGTTTCCAAGCAAGACGTGAAGAACAGAATAAAGAGGCTTTTGAACTGAAAACCAAGCATCCTGTGGGAGGAGACAATAAGAGTGACTAGATATCGAAGGTTAAGTCTGACATAGACACACACAGGGATATTGATTGGAGGCTGTCTTAAAGGATGGCATAAGAGTAGGCATTGCAGTGGATGAGGGAGGATTCAAAGGAAGCTTCCTTATCTCACAGTTGGCTTCAGAGTGCGTGTCCTCTTTGGGCTACTGAGAACATGCTCTCGTCACATGCTGAGCCCTCTCTGCTCTCTTTTCCTTTACTGAGAAAAAGACCTGCCATCCCAGGACATACATCAAAGTTCTGTATGTAGACTTGCACTGCATGATGGGCATTTGTGATTATCACAAAGGAGACAGATATGAAACATCAGTATCTCTACCTCTTACTGTGAAAAAAAACTACTTCCTATGTGACAAATGTGAATAATTACATATTTTCTCAAATAATGGTCCTAATTTCATATGGAGAATGAATAACATCAGCAAAATGGTTTAATCACTTTCAGGGAAGATAAAGCAAAACTATTTCATCTGCTCAAAAATTGGATGTTTGCCAGGCACTGTAACAGGCAGAATGTAATTTATTTGTAATCCCCCAAACCCCATGCCTTTGAATGCATTGCTTGATCACTCAGTTGTGGTCATGTCAGCAGTTGTTCACCATTTCTATTGAACTCATCACAGATACACACATCCTTAGTTTTCTGTTTGAAGTAATTCTCATATATTTGAAATTATTCTACTCACTGGTTTTTATTTCTTAGTGCAACTTGTATACTGAAATGACTTAAAACTTAAATTTAAAAACTTAAATCATGAAAAATCATGATTAACCCCCCCCCCCACCTTTCTTCTCTTTCTTTTACAAGAAAGAATCCCGTTTCCATTAGACTTTCTTCTCTAACAGGACATAGACCTATATAAAATGATTCAGGTTATAAAAGCTAATGATTTTAAACAGTGTTTTAAGTCTTGACTCCTGCCCTCTGCTTTGTGAAGGAACTGAGATGGGCATGTGATGGACAGAGGTTGAGCTCTGGACATGGAGTCAAGAAAACAGGACAGTGTCCAGAATTCAACCTGTTCTTGATTTGTTAATTTATAGTCATTTCAAAGCGTTTGGTCTCATTTGCCTCTCCTCCTAAATGACCATGATAAAATATTCTATCTGATCTACCTAATAGAAAGTGTCACTTGAACCAACAAAGGCTAGTAGCTAGCAGCTAAAAACAAAAGTGTAGGCTAAGTCCAAGAAAGAAATCTTTGCAAATGTCGAAGAACTATACCAATATAAACAATATTGTGAGGGTGATACAGTCCTGTGGCAGCACCTTGGCAGTCCTGTGGCCAAAGATAATAGAGTTTTGAGATACCACAGGAGTGTGACAAAGCTATTCAGAGCTTCAAACTGCCACCACTTTTCAAGTCTCCTGCTTTGTCACTGACCAGAATATGTATACCTTCTAGTGATTTGTAACATTGTTTTCTGAAAGCTGTGTAACAATGAAAAGACAAGATTATTCCTTGCCTGACTCAGATGAGGTGAGACAGAAGGATCTTAGTCTTTCAATCATAAGTAATAAAGTCGTTTTTGATCCATCTACTTTTTCCTTCCTAGTCTTTAGTCTCTCATTCTCATTTCCCTTCCCCCAGTACAAACATATTGCATTTCATCTTCCTCAAATATTCCAGACATTTTTTGATTCTGGGTCTCTTACATGGTCTTTTTTTTTTTTTCAATCTATCTGTAATGTGCTTTCTACTTTAATTTCTCTGCTAATGGTGACCCAAGCTTCACACCCCAGTATGAGCATTGCTTTACCCAGAATGTCATGTACTAGATGCTGAGTTAGATGATGATTCTCCCATGTGCTACTGAGCATCTCCTGCTTTTACTATCACAGCAACTATAACATTTCTTGTAATTATTAAAT
Source organism: Bison bison bison (assembly GCF_000754665.1). Taxonomy (NCBI): domain Eukaryota; kingdom Metazoa; phylum Chordata; class Mammalia; order Artiodactyla; family Bovidae; genus Bison; species Bison bison. The sequence continues at coordinate 3,239,010 of NW_011494749.1, read as the reverse complement.
AAATGTTCTTTTTACCTTCTCCAATAGAATTTAACTTCCTTGAAGGCAAGGTTTCTGTTAGGGGAGGGGTGCCATTGTATTTAATATTTCCAACATGTATTTAATATCTTCTTGGCACATAGAAAATATTTGACATGTGCTTGTTGAATGCATGATTGAAGGGAGAAGTGAATAACTGCCTCCACATCCTGTTATGAGGTCTTCATAGTTCTGTGTCCCGAGAGACTTCAGAGACCCATTCCTGTTAACTACCTGTTACCTGTAATTGCTTCTCTACTTGCTGCCACGTAAACTGGGTCATGAAGTCATGCTTCAGCTATATCTCAATTCTGTATGAGAAGTTGAGGAGGGAAAACTAGCTACAGCTAAACCAATACAGTGCCATAAGCTAAGTAAAGTGAAGAAATAGATGAATATAATAAGTGTATATTTCCATATGTCATAAGATAGAACCAGAAAAGGAGTTCTGGAGGCTGTTTAGGGGATAGTAGACTGAACAAGAGTATCAACAGTATAGAGGACTATCATATCTTCAAATAATAGGGTTCTTTTTATCTTTGGTGGTTGAAAGCAAGTCAGTTTTTCTGTGTGGACGGAGACATTTCTTATCCACTCCTTGTGCTAAGTTTTGTCTCTAGAATCAGAGCCTGTTGCAAGAGTTCTTATGCAAGTGATTTCAAGGAGTGTACTAGGGCAGCCAACCTCTGGATCTAATGCCTGATGATCTGAGGTGGAACTGATGTAATCCTAGTAGAAATGAGTGAGTGAGTGAAGTCGCTCAGTCATGTCTGACTCTTTGTGACCCCAGGGACTGTAACCTACCAGGCTCCTCCGTCCATGGGATTCTCCAGGCAAAAGTGCTGGAGTGGGGTGCCATTGCCTTCTCCAATAGAAATAAAATGCACAATAAATGTAATGCACTTGAATCAGCCCGAAACCATCCCCCTACCCAAGGCCCATGGAAAAATTGTCTTTCACAAAACCAGTTTCTGATTCCAAAAAGACTGGGGACTGCTGCAGTAGTAAGTGCACTCCTGAACTTACTGCCGGGGAGTAAGAGAAACAAGCTACGAGGAATCTGCCAAGATGAGAGCTGAGCTGAAGCCCGAAGCCATTCAAGCCCATCGTCATTCCAGAGCCTGGGTGAGCTCTGGAACATGAAGAGTCATGCAAAGCCCTGCATGGATGAGGAGCTGACCTCTTGTCCTGCACAGTCAGTCAGTCATGAGGTGCAGACTACCCTTTGTAGACTACTCCTTTGTGGAGATGGTGTCATTTTCTAGGTATCAGGCCAGTGGCAAATCTTAGGAGACAGGTAAACCTGAGCTGTCGCTGTCAGTCCTCCGCTGCAGCTGGAACATGAGTGAAACAGTCAGGGAAGGGGAACTGAGCAGGGCAGGCTGTACACTTCACAACCTCAGAAACAGGAGATTCAGGGCTAAGGCAGCTAATTCAGAAAATGATCTAAAACTTCCTACATCAATATATTAGCTGGATAGGGTCTATTCTTTTGACAATACCATTTCTTACATTGAAAACTTTTGAAGATGGAGTCAAACTAATTTAATGTTACTTGAAGAAAAAGTGCTTTTTGCCATCTCTAGGTTTCTACTAAAATTGAGTTCTGTGGAAGTGACCACTATAGAATTTGTCTTGAACTGCTCCAAGAAGACAATGAGGAAGGAAGTTCAAACTGTAGCAAATGAGATTTAAGATGAGACATTTGGAGTATTAAAACTCACTCTGATAAGAACGGTGGTGGGATTACTTTTATTGGAGATTTTTGAAAATAGGAAATATCAATACTTTTAAGATTTCAAGCTTAATTACCTTTTAATTCAATTCTCTACTTATATCTCTGTGGATGAGAATGTAAAGTAATTAAATTTGAGCCTCCCATTGGGCCTATGTATACAGTTTTCTAATAAAGCATAATGGGCTTCCCAGGTGGCCAGTGGTGAAAGAATCCCCCTGCCAATGCAGGAGATGCAAGAGATGCAGGCTCAATCCCTGGGTCAGAAAAATCCCCTGGAGGAGAAAATGGCAACCTACTCCAGTATTCTTGCCTGGAAAATTCCATGGACAAAGAAGCTTGGCAGGCTACAGTCCATGGGGTCACAAAGAGCTGGACATGACTGAGCACAGCGCAACAGGAAAGCACAATATGGTTGAAAAAGCACTGAATCAGATATCCAGGTTATGGCTCTCTACTAAACTGGTCTTTTAATAGAAACTCAATCTCTCTGAAATCAGTTTTCTTCTAATGTAAGGTAATGAGGATGAACAATACAACCCTTCTGATTCTTTCAATAGCCTATGCTTTTTTATTTATTTGGTAAAATAAAATATTTGTGCATGCATTGGAGTTGGTTGTTTGTAATCTAACAGTTTCTTTTTCAGATAATATGTATTTTATAAATATTTAGTGAATAACTCATCCTCTCCTCATTTGAAATGCCATAATATAGAATGAATATTTATTTTCTTCAGTTTCTGGCTATTTTATTATTTGTCATTTAATTCATTTATTGACAAACTGTCTGCCAACTGCCTACTATATGTCAGTCACTGTGCTAAGTGCTGGTTTACATGTTAATTATTATAATAGTCACAGTGTTCTATTTCATAGCACATTCACATGGAAGAATACATACTCTGTAGTTATATTTCATTTTCAATATTTCATTACCTAATGTCATTTATCACTCCAAATAAAGAGTCCTTTTGTCAGTTTTCAAAATCTCATTTGGAAGTTTATTTGGATTTCAAATAGGGTTCTTATCCCTCCAAAGTAGGGACTGTGGCTATTTTAGAAAATATTTTTACCTTCTGCTTATATTAGAAAGTATATATTATATCTTGGATTTCTTTTTCTATCATTTTTAAAATTGTGTGATGTCTAGCTAACATGACATTGGTATGAGGTTGTGAACATCCTTGAGCTTCACTTTAAGATGGGTCTCATTCTTTGAAATTGGTTCATTTGTTTTCATTCCAATGGGAATGAGTACATTTAGGAAAATACATATTTACTTGACCATCTCTCTTGGAAGTTCATTTACTGTCTGTGAAAAGTATGTATAGGAAGGGCTCTTTTAGCTTATCAAAAAATCCATTTTCCCTTCTTCTTGGATTCTATCTAGACTAATTTTCCCAGCCTCCCTTGAAGCTAAAGAATGAAGTCAAGACAATGGAATGTGAACTGAACTGATATATTCAAGTTTTAGAGTGCTGCTTTTTAGAAAGGATCACTGACTCTCTACTTTCTTCTCCCATTTGCTGCCCCTGGGATATAATACCCTAGGAACTGGGGAAGCTGCACTGTGAAAGGAACATTAAACCACTATAAGGAGACACACTATCTATTCTTTTAAGGAAAGAAAATAAACTATTGTATGTGAGTCATTATGTATCAGGCTATATTTCTTCAGTCACAAACTAGCCTCCCTTTTAATACCAGTTTATAATCCTCTTACCTTGTTTAATTCAAGGCACGGTGGTTTCTATTACAAATACAATTTTATTTTAAAAATTACAGATAAAGTACCATTCAAGACTCCATGAACTCTCCATGCTGAAAATTCAAATATCATGTAGTGTTTTAGACTGGGTTTCCCACAGTCACACTCTGAGATGGGGAATTGTGCGCAGAAGGTTTGTTGGGAGATAACACCTGTAAAGAAGTGAGAAAGGCAGGGCTGGGAATGGAGAGAAGCCACAAGGTGGCTGCAACTGAAGACTTAGTCCACGTCCTGTAAGAGCCTGTGGAGATAGGATGGCTTTTGACGTTGTCTCAGATTGAGGCACGGGAGATAGGTCATTGAATTTCCACATGAGCCATTGGCCATGAGCAGCCCTCTGGGAAGGGTTGAAGACAGTTTTGGGGGGATGTATGAATGCATGCTGTCACTCCAACTGTTTGCAACCACATGAACTGTAGCTTATCAGGCTTCTCTGTCCATGGAATTTTCAAGGAAAGAATACTGGAGTGGTTTGCCAGCTCCTCCTTCAGGGGATCTTCTTGACCCAGGGATTGAACCTGCATCTCTTGCATCTCCTGAATTGGCAGACATATTCTTGACCACTGAGCAGGGGAGGGGCAGGCTATTCAGTACATACAGGCATGTAGATAATAATTTATTGCATGATTCTTCTTAAGAATTCCACTCTAGCAATTTGATACAAAGTAATGAATTAGTACCTACATAAATAAACCTTTCCTGCTGGAAGGGGTTTGATTACATCCACTGATGTTCATCAGTGTGTACTGTATATGTACCACAGGAATAGGAACAATATCTGCTGGTCGTGTAGAAAGAAAATATCAGTGTGTGTGCATAAAATACTTTCATACAAGCACATCTAATTTTATCGTCCTTTGCTTTATTGTACTACTTTGCAGATACTGTGTTTTTAAAAGAATTGAAGCTTTGTGGGAACCCTGTGAAAACCAAATATATCAGCACAATTTTTCCAACAGCATTTGCTCACTCAGTGTCTCACCGTTACATTTTGGTAACTCTCACAAGTTTTCAATTTTCTTCCTAATTATGTATAAATATTACATGAGTAATAAAAACTTTTAAGAACAGTTACCATAAAATAGTACATGTATGTTAGGTATAAATATTTGATTTCTAATATCTCACATTTCAGTCTGTTTCATATAGACTCTAAGGTGAAACCAGTTATAACATTATTGTTTTATATAACATTAGGAAAGAAAAATATGTTAGAAAAATTCTAAGACCTATTCTTTTTAAAAATAAATCTAAATGACACATAAATTTATCACAATAGATGTTTGTTGCTTTGGAATTTTTTTTTTTATTAATGTTTCTGAATTCAAGTTTAATGAACTCTAAAAACAGTACTTGGAGAAGGCAATGGTCACCCACTCCAGTACTCTTGCCTGGAAAATCCCATGGACAGAGGAGCTTGGTGGGCTGCAGTCCATGGGGTCGCAAAGAGTAGGACACGACTGAGCGACTTCACTTTCACTTTTCCGTTTCATGCATTGGAGAAGGAAATGGCAACCCACTCCAGTCTTCTTGCCTAGAGAATCCCAGGGATGGGGGAGCCTGGTGGGCTGCCATCTATGGGGTCGCACAGAGTCGGACACGACTGAAGTGACTTAGCAGCAGCAGCAGCAGCAGCAAAAACAGTACTGAACAGTGTGACATAGAGGAATTTCTTTGACCTACTCTAAGGTATTCATTTTTTTGGCTGTCATCAGCTGCATTACTTGGTGTTTGATACCTTTAAATGAGTAATAACACAGATTTGCTTACTTGGGAAGATCTTTCTTCCTTAGGATATATATATATATATATATATATAAATATTTGTTGCTTTGCTACAAATATGAAATTGAAGTCATTTTTCTAAATACAAATATTTGCTTCACTTATATTGGATTTGTTCTCTGCCACCCTGCTTTCATGTCTAACTGATTACATAATGTCTTTTCTTTCAGTACCAAATCACAGGATAATCATTTTGAGGACTTTTAAGTAACAATTAAATTCAATATGCACAGAACCATCAAGGCACATAACTTAAAATCACTGAACTATGAGTAGGTGTCTTGAGTATAAATGTGAAATGCAACCTCATTTGGGAAATATTTTTTAAAAATTAAATGCGTTTTAGAATTGATGAAATGTAGTATATTACTGTTGTATGTTAGTCTTTTATCAACTATATATGTGGGCATAATGGATATATCTGTTAAAAATTTTTGTAGAACTCTGGCGTATATTTCCAGGATATTATTTTATGAAAAGTTATAGCAAATGATTTTGTTAAATGGCATATTTCTCTAGTTCATTTAAAGAATTTTAAAAATAAGAAACTAAATATGATATAAAGTCATTCAGAACTAAGAATGAACCCAGAATTTATTAAATGCCACTTTTTTTCCCAGAGAATTCCATGTATCTTCTTGAGGTGGAATCACTCTGATATATCATCTCATTATCACTTGGCTTCATCAGCTCCTCTACCCAATATCTAACAAAACTTTCAGTTCAAAACCTATCCATTGCCTATTTCCTACTTTTGTTTTTATTTCCTTTGCTTCTCATAGATTCTTGAAATCGATTTGCATATAAATATCAAACTACCATGAAGTTTTAAAATATCACAATTAAATAAGACTTAGAACCTAACGGTAAAACCTTATTTGTGTTAATTGATTGACATATGTTTCAATTTACTTGAAATATTTTATACTTTTGCCACTGAATTAATTTTTTAAGACAAAAATTAAAATAAATTTGAAGGCAAATGTATAGGAGGAAATTATTAGGTTTCAATATTGGTAAACTCATGAAACCAAAAAAATTTTTGATTGAGAAAAAAAGTATCTGCAAAACAACCTTCCTAACTTTGTTTATTGTTAAATATGTTAAAAGTATGAACTGTTAGTAAAAGAAGTTAGAGAAGATCTAAATTGTTCTCTAATTCAAGATTCACTCAAAGAAAATATTTTGCATAACTATTAAGCAGGGAATTTTTTTCCTTGGAATGTTTGAATTGGTTCCAAAGTATGTTAGAAACTCTCTTCCATCATACTCTCACCCTGACAATGAAATAAACAACACTTGCTTTTCAGTTCAGCTGGCACCTTCAAGCACTCAGCTCAGAAATGTAATTACAAACTATTTAAAATTTTCATTTTTATTTTTTAATAATCGATCTTTATTTCATACCATGTGATTGGAAAGCATGCTTGATATGATTTCAGTATTCTTAACTTTATTAAAATTTTTGTTTGGCCTAACATTTTATAACTGGTCCTTGAAAATGTTTTATGTGTGCTTAAGAACAATGTTTATTCTGATGCTGTTGGGTGGATTGTTTTGTTTCTGTTGGGTTCATCTAGTCTAACATACAGTTTAAACCCAATGCTTCCTGATTCATTTTTTGTCTGATGAATCTATCCATTGTTGAAAGCAGGGTATTGAATCACCCCTTCTATTATTGTACTGTTTTCTATTTCTCCCTTCTGAACAATTAACAATTGTTCAATTCTTTATATGTGGTGACTGTATAAATATTTACACTTTATTATATCCTTTTCTGAACTGACCTCTTTATTATTATATAATTGTCTGCTTTGCCTCATTATGATTTTGCCTAAAGCCTCTTTTTTTCTGATGTAAATATCACTTACCTTGATTTCTTTGGTTTCAGTTTGCATGAAATATCTTTTTTCCCGCTGCTCACTTTCAGTCTGTGTGTATTCTTAAAGCTGAAGTGAGTCTTTTGTAGGCAGCACATAGTTGTATCTGTTCTTTTTATTCATTCAGTCATGCTATGTTTTTGTTATTGTAGAATTTAGTACGTTTACAGTAATAATAGGTATGAACTTAATATTGTTAAGTGTTTTCTGAATGTTTTTTAATTTGTTACTTTACTACTCTCATGCTTCATGATTTGGTGATATTCTGTAGTGGAATGCTTTGATTTTTTTCTTTCTGTTTTGTGAATCTATGATAGCTTTTTTTTCTTTGTGGTTATCTTGAGATTTAGGTAAGATATCTTAATTATAACAGTCTATTTTAGGACATAAGTGTGGGTCTTTTAGAGTGATCTTTTTTGGTACTCTTTGAGCTTCCTGGATTTGGATATCTGTTTATTCACTCAGTTTAATGAACTTGTCAGCTATGATTTCTTTTTTAGGTTCGCTGCCCCTTTCTGTCTCTATTCTCCTTCCAAGACCTCCTTTTAGGTCTTCTAATGGTATCCCCAAATCCCTCAAGCTCTTTGAACATTTCAAACTTTTTTGTTTGCATCTCTGATGGGATGAATTCCACTGATTTATCTTTGAATTTCCTGATCTTTTCTTCTACTTGATCTAGACTGCTATTGAATCTATTAATTGTTTTAGTTATTCTTCAATTTTGTGGATTCTTTTGTGGTATTTTTTAAAAAATATTTCTATCTCTTAGTCATAATTCTCACTTTGCTCATTACTCTTCTGACCTTGATGAGCATCTCTTTGACCATTATTTTGAACCTTCAGGTGAATCACTTATCTGTGTTTCATTAACATTGGTTTCAAGAGATTTATCTTTGTTCTTTTCTTTGGAACATATTGAGCGTATTTATTCACTTATCTTCTGTCTAAAAAAGGGGCAGGTGGTACATGGCTCTACTAAAGGATTAGCTGTATCAGCATTCCAGTCACCTTCTTTACTGCAGGCCAATGATTTCCGGGCATATCAACCAACAAAACTCAGTATATTGATCAGAACTGGAATTGTTTTTATTTCTTGATTATTAAGCAATTAAAATTTTACAAATAGGAAGGACTATAGGAGGTTCTTCATGGTTTTTTCTTTCTTTCTTTTTTGTAAGTATAACAACTGAACAAGGTGTTAGATTTGTACTGTGAAGGTGAAATTTGCTCAGTCATGTCTGACTCTTCGTGACCCCATGGACTATACAGTCCATGGAATTCTCCAGGCCAGAATACTAAAATGGGTAGCTGTTCCCTTCTCCAGGGGGTCTTCCTAACCCAGGGATCGAAACCAGGTCTCCCACATTGCAGGCAGATTCTTTACTGGCTGAGTCACCAGGGAAGGCCAAGAATACTGGAGTGGGTAGCCTATCCCTTCTCCAGCGGATCTTCCCAAACCAGGAATTGAACTAGGGTCTCCTGCTTCACAGATGGATTCTTTACCAGCTGAGCTACCAGGGAAGATTTATCCTATATAATTACTTAAATCGAATTAAAAGGCACATTTCTTCTTTTGGTCATTTATGTTGTTTATATTGTCAAAACATAGAATGGTATAAATATCAGCATGTATATGTTGATATAAGTATACATTTTGCTATTTCTCATTTCTAGTTCTGATTCAAATATCATTCATATTTAATGATTCATGGGTTTTTTCTTTTATTTTTGAACAGTAAAGTCTTGCTTCCAGTAGTGCCTGTAGTATCATAAGAATTTCTCATAAATGTTCAAATTATTACTTTGCAGATGGGGAAGCATTGTGCTTCAACTAAGACATAGTAAAGTAACACTACTATTTTCTGATGGTTACCCAGCTACAAGATTTCAATATCCTTCTAGTCTTATCACTGTTCAGTTGATAAGTCATATTGGACTCTTTGCAGCCCTATGGACTGCAACATACCAGGTTTCCCTGTCCTTCACTATCTCCTGGAGTTTGCTCAAATTCATATCCATTGAATCAGTGTTGCTATCCAACCATCTGATCCTCTGCCTCTCCCTTTTCCTCCTGCTCTCAATCTTTCACAGCATTAGGGTCTTTTCCAATGTGTTGGCTCTTTGCATCAGGTGGCCAAAGTATTGGAGCTTCAGCTACAGTATCAGTCCTTCCATGAATATTCAGGGTTGATTTCCTTTAGAATTGACTGGTTTGATATCCTTAAGATCCCCTGAAGAAGGAAATGGCAACCCACTCCAGTATTCTTGCCTGGAAAATATGATGGACAGAGGAGCCTGGTGGGCTGCAATCCATGGGGTCTCAAAGAGTCAGGAACGACTGAGCAACCGATACTTACTTACAGTACAAGGGACTCTCAAGAGTTTTCTCCAGCACAACAATTTGAAAGCATCACTTCTTTGGCATTCAACCTTGTTTATGGTCCAACACTCACAACCATACATTATTACTCTTATTATTACTAATCTTATTATTCTCTGCTGCTGCTGCTGCTAAGTCGCTTCAGTCGTGTCCGACTCTGTGCGACCCCATAGACAGCAGCCCACCGGGCTCCCCCGTCCCTGGGATTCTCCAGGCAAGGACACTGGAGTGGGTTGCCATTTCCTTCTCCAAGGCAGGAAAGTGAAAAGTGAAAGGGAAGTCGCTCAGTCGTGTCCGATTAGCGACCCCATGGACTGCAGCCGACCAGGCTCCTCCATCCATGGGATTTTCCAGGCAAGAGTACTGGAGTGGGGTGCCGTTGCCTTCTCCGTATTATTCTCTAGATATTAGCAATTTGAGTAATTTCAAAATCCATGAGGAAATACCATATTTCTATCAGGATGATTATTAATATCATGATATTAATATCATATCATACCATATTATCAGGATGATTTTTTTGTTTGTTTGTTTGCATGTCATAACTGGCTTCCAGCCATTTAGCTCAAAATAGAGTTTAGTTCAAAAACAGTCTTCATTTATGATAAGAAACACTCTTTTGGTAGTAAATGTGCCCATATTAAAATAGGTTATATTGGATGTCATCAACCCCATGACAGGAAGATGTGACCATGATAATTGCATTCCCTAATTTCTTTATAAAAAAAACTGATTTTAGTCCAAAAGACCATAACCATTTTGATAAGGGTGACTTCTCTTCCCTTGTTTTCTGACTTGAACACTCAGAGTGGATGAGATTGGCATGGAAGTGAACTAAAGTTCAAGGCTCTGATGTGGGGAAAGAGTGTTTTTCATTTTGTATTGGTATATTGAGGTCAGCTGCTTAAGGAATAAATTATATCATCTCATTCCATCAGAGTACTTCATGGGATCCAAAGGAAGAAAGAGCAGTTGAGTTCATGAAGAACCAATGTCAGGATCTTGAAATATGTTAGAAAATAAGTATTCTCTATTTCTAGAGTTCATGATTGTTATTCACGTTCCTTTTTGTACATGTTCCTTTTCTCATTTTGTAATTCTATGCAGTTGGAAGAACTTATACCCAGTTCAAATAATCAGCACAACCTGATTCAAATTTAATAGAGTGATGAGCTGGTGGGGTTGGGTTGGGACATAAATTCCCATTCTGTTAAATCAGGGCTGAGAGGAAATGTTCTTGCAATATACTTTCAGGGACAGAGGTGGAGGATAGTTCTCAGTGAAGTGGTAGTTGTCTGTTGGGTATGAATCTAACCAAATATTAAAATTATAAAATAATATTGTAAATAAAATTGTAAAAAGAAATGTAATATTTTTACATCATTATTATGGTCTAGTTAAAGTGTTTCAGTTCAGTTCAGTTGCTCAATTGTGTCCAACTCTTTGCAACCCCATGGACTGCAGCATCCCAGGCCTCCATGTCCATCAGCAACACCTGGAGTTTACTCAAACTCATGTCCATTGAGTCAGTGATGCTACCCAACCATCTCATCCTCTGTCATCCCCTTCTCCTCCTGCCTTCAATCTTTCGCAGCATCAGGGTCTTTTCAAATGAGTCAGTTCTCCACATCAGGTGGCGATTGGAGTTTCAGTATTGGAGTTTCAGCTTCAATATTAGTCCTTCCAATGAACACTCAGGACTGATTTCCTTTAGGATGGACTAGTTGGACCTCCTTGCAGTCCAAGGGACCCTCAAGAGTCTTCTCCAACACCACAGTTCCAAAGCATCAATTCTTCTGTGCTCAGCTTTCCTTATAGTCCAACTCTCACATGCATACATGACTACTGGAAAAAAAATAGCCTTGACTAAATGGACCATTGTTAGCAAAGTAACGTCTCTGCTTTTTAATATGCTGTCTAGGTTGGTCATAACTTTTCTTCCAAGGAGCAAGCATCTTTTAATTTCATGGCTGCAGTCACCATCTGCAGTGATTTTGGAGACCAGAAAAATAAAGTCAGCCACTGTTTCCCCATCTATTTGCCATGAAGTGATGGGAAATAGATGGGGAAACAGTGTCAGACTTTATTTTTGGGGGCTCCAAAATCACTGCAGATGGTGACTGCAGCCATGAAATTAAAAGACG
>NW_011494749.1:3219026-3227200 GCF_000754665.1 Bison bison bison | reverse complement strand
TAGAATATTCAAAAGCAGAGACATTACTTTGCCAACAAAGGTCCGTCTAGTCAAGGCTATGGTTTTTCCTGTGGTCATGTACAGATGTGAGAGTTGGACTGTGAAGAAAGCTGAGCACCGAAGAATTGATGCTTTTGAACTGTGGTGTTGGAAAAGACTCTTGAGAGTCCCTTGGACTGCAAGGAGATCCAACCAGTCCATTCTGAAGGAGATCAGCCCTGGGTGTTCTTTGGAAGGAATGACGCTGAAGCTGAAACTCCAGTACTTTGGCCACCTCATGCAAAGAGTTGACTCATTGGAAAAGACTCTGATGATGGGAGGGATTGGAGGCAGGAGGAGAAGGGGATGACAGAGGATGAGATGGCTGGATGGCATCACTGACTTGTTGGACGTGAGTCTGGGTGAACTCTGGGAGTTGGTGATGGACAGGGAGGCCTGGCGTGCTGCGATTCATGGGGTCGCAAAGAGTCGGACATGACTGAGCGACTGAACTGAACTGATGGGACCAGATGCCATGATCTTAGTTTTCTGAAAGTTGAGCTTTAAACCAACTTTTTCACACTCCTCTTTCACTTTCATCAAGAGGCTCTTTAGTTCTTCATTTTCTGCCATTAGGGTGGTGTCAGCTGCATATCTGAGGTTATTGATATTTCTCCCGGCAATCTTGATTCCATCTTGTGCTTCATCCAGCCCAACATTTCTCATGAGGTACTCTGCATATAAGTTAAATAAGCATGGTGATGATATACAGCCTTGACATATTCCTCTTCCTATTTGGAACCAGTCTGTTGTTCCATGTCCAGTTCTAACTGTTGCTTCCTGACCTGCATACAGATTTCTCAAGAGGCAGGTCAGGTGGTCTGGTATTCCCATCTCTTTCAGAATTTTCCACAGTTTATTGTGATCCACACAGTCAAAGGCTTTGGCATAGTCAATAAAGTAGAAATAGATGTTTTTCTGGTACTCTCTTGCTTTTTCAATGATCCAGTGGATGTTGGCAATTTGATCTCTGGTTCCTCTGCCTTTTCTAAAACCAGCTTGAACATCTGGAAGTTCACAGTTCACATATTCCTGAAGATTGGCTTGGAGAACTTTGAGCATTAAGTGTTTAGCATTCACATTTGTGATAATCAAAAGTGTACTGCTCACTTTTAATCAGAATATTAATGCTATCACTTCATCAAAACATCAGTGTTGCCAAGTCCTGCCTGCTACTACTGCTGATGGTCAATATTCTTTCCTCATCTTATCTGTCAGTAGTGCTTAACACGGTTGATTATTTTATCTTCCTTTATTCTGTTCCTTTATATGGCTTGCCAAGTACCACAAATTACTAATTTTCCTTCTAACTTGTGGGGTTTTGTTTTCTCACTTTCTACTACTACTTTCTCTTCTTCCAAACATTTTAATGTTGGAGTGCCCTAAGAGATGGTCCATATTTCACTTTTTCATCTGTCCTCAATCCCTGGTTGATTTTTTTTCTGGTCTCACAGCTCAATAATGTCTGCTCTATATGCTGATGATTGTTTATGTTCAGTTCTGACTGTTATTTCAACCAACAGGCTTATATATCTACTTGGAGTTTTAATGATCTGAAAATCAATAAGCCTGACACCAATATGCTGATTTAATCATTCAAAGCTATTCTGTCCGAAGCCTTCTCCATTTCTAGATATTCAGACAAAACCATACCAAAAGAGTCTGTAATTCTTGGAATTCAGAAAAATATTGTTTGATAGTATAGGCTAAGTAAAAACATTTTTAGATCAACAAAGAATATTGCAGATTGAAGGGAAATTATATCAGGTGGAAAATGGGAATTCCAGAAAGGACTATACAGTATTGGGAATGAAAATGTATCAATAAGTATAGAAGACAATTTTTATACTGTTTTTGAAACTATGCAGAACTTTTTAATGCAAGAAAATCATAGGATTGTATTATAAGCTTTCAATATACATAAATGTAACATATAATGACTATCTCAGAAAGACTAGGGGTAAGTAGGCATGTATGGTTGCAAGCTCTCTATATTTTATGTGAAGTGATAAACTGTTAATACTAAGTAAACTGAAGTTAATGATTATTAAGAGTATATATGCTAATTTCTAGAGTAAACAGTAAAAATAATGGAATCCAATATAGCTTAAAAGGTCAAAAAATAGTGAAAATTTAATTATAAAAATAATCACTGTATGTATAAAAGGAAAGAAAAAATATTAGAAGAAACGGGGGGACAAACAGTGTTAAATCCAACTGAATTAATTTAACTGAAACACTCCAAGTAAAAGGCAGAAATTTCAGATTGAATATAAAAACAAAATCAAATCATATACTGTCACAAGACAATACATATGTGTGTATACATATACATATATGTATATACACAGCCAGGGGATTCAAAGTATGGAAAGAGAAAAAATCACCATGTAAACTATGGTCATAAAATATCTAGAATGGAAATTTTCATAGCTTATACAGGAGAGCAAAATATGAAAGTGGGCAAAGAATAGCTCAGTATGTATAGGGTAACAGTGATAAGAGTTCAACTTTTTCATCAAAACCCATGCAAGATTAAAAGGATGGGAAAACACTATGCCTAAAAGTTTGAGGTGATTATATTCAAGTGTTGAAGGAAAATTATAAAATAAGACAAAGAAAAATGGTCAACTAGAATTCTATATCTAGCAATAATGTGAGGGAAAACTACTATATAAACAGAAGCTGAGAGAATTTGTAGCCAGCAGGACCTGCACTAGAAAGAATGTAAAAAATTCATTAGAAGGAAGAAAAATAATTTGAGAAACTTGGATCTATCCAAGGGAATGAAGAACTCTAGAAATGGTTAATATGCATATGAATACAGAAGACTTATTTTCTCATTCTCTAAAGTCTTTAATTTTAGGGGACAAGCAAAATTGTTTGTTTTAAAAGACAATCTACTCTTTATGTAAACAGTAACAATATATAAAAACATTTATAACACATGTCAACAAAATGAGTGAAAAATAGTACAGAGAATAGGAAGGAGATATTAAAGTATGTTGTCAGTTATTACATTGTATGTAAAATGAAATAAGAGCACTTGAAAGTAGTCTTTTATAAATTAAAGTTACATATTGTAAATGGTAAAGTGACCACTAAAAATCAAGTATGGGTAAGTAGCCAGGAGTGAGGATAAAATAGACTACTATAAAGTACTTTATTTGGGCACTGTTCCTCACTCCAGCAACAATGGATTGCATTTTGTCCATAACCAAGTAGAAGGACAGGACTTGCTAGGTGGCACTAGGGGTAAAGAGTCCGCCTGCCAATGCAGAAGATGTAAAAGACAAGGATTTGATCCCTGGGTCAAGAAGTTCCCCTGGAGAAGGGTATGGCAACCCACTCCAGTATGCTTGCCTGGAGAATCCCATGGGCAGAGGTGCTTGGTGGGCTTTAGTCCATGGCATAGCACAAGAGTTGGACACAACTGAAGCAAATGGGTGGCAGCAGCAGGTAGAGGGATGGTCAAAATTTATGAAACAACTGTTTTCACACATTGGTCAGTAGGCAGGACTTCTGTCAGTGAGAGAAGAAAATCAGTAGAGGGAACCCTACAATTTCCCTGGCTGACATTCCAGGAAGGAGTTTCTAAGCTGCAGTGCAGTGAGTGGGTAAACAAACAGAACAGTTTTTTGTTTGTTTGTGTGTATTTTTGGTGAACTTCCAAAAATGGAAGTTCAGGAATATTAGGTGATTCCAGGCTAGAATTTTCAGGAGAAAATATGGGAAAAGAGCAACACAGAGAACATTTCAAAGATATGTAAAGTGGGGAAGAACTACCATATTTTGACTGAGTTCAGATCTTTACCAAAGACTATGAAGTCAGGGGAAAAGCTATTTTTAACTATTCTAAGAGCTCATGATGTTGGGGAATATTTGCATTCTCACCAGCAAGAGCAGAGAGAACTTAAAATATATGAGGCAGCCAGTATAGTCTTAAGTAAGATATTGCCTCACTAATGGAGTGAAAGGATGATTAAGCCAGAGACTGCTCTGGATGTAAACCAAGAAGTCTCAAAAGCAAGATTTAAAAGATTCAAACTGATTCCAAATAGCTTTCAGTTCAGTTCAGTCGCTCAGTCATGTCCGACGCTTTGTGACCCCATGGTCTGCAACACGCCAGGCTTCCCTGTCCATCACCAACCTCTGGAGATTACTCAAACTCATCTCCATTGAGTCGGTGATGCCACCCAACCATCTCATGCTCTGTCGTCCCCTTCTCCTCCCACCTTCAATCATTCCCAGCATAAGGTGTTTTCAAATGAGTCAGTTCTCCACATCAGGTGGCCAAAGTATTGGAGTTTCAGCTTCAGCATCAGTCCTTCCAATGAACACTCAAGACTGATTTCCTTTAGGATGGACTAATTGGACCTTCTTGCAGTCCAAGGGACTCTCAAGAGTCTTCTCCAACACCACAATTCAAAAGCATCAATTCTTCCATGCTCAGCTTTCATTATAGTCTGACTCTCATGTCCATACATGACTACTGGAAAAACCAAAGCTTTGACTAAACGGACTTTTGTTGGCAAAGCAATGTCTCTGCTTTTTAATATGCTGTCTAGGTTGGTCATAACTTTTCTTCCAAGGAGCAAGCATCTTTTAATTTCATGGCTGCAGTCACCATTTGTAGTAATTTTGGAGCCCAGAAAAATAAAGTCAGCCACTGTTCACACTGTTTCCCATCTATTTGCCATGAAGTGATGGTACCAGATGCCATGATTTTAGTTTTCTAAATGTTGAGTTTTAAGCCAACATTTTTACTCTCCTCTTTCACTTTCATCAAGAAGCTCTTTAGTTCTTCTTTGTTTTCTGCCATACGTGTGGTTTACTACATGACATAACAAAGTCCTACTAAACAGTGACAGCCTCATAAATAGATCAGAGGAGAATCTAGTTGCTGGAACTACTAGTTAGGACTGGCCATCAGACTTATAAGTGAGGTCATCATGGATGTCCCAGGTCCAGCCAAGTTCCCAAATGAATGCAGCCATGTGTGTGACCCTAGAAAACAGCATATGGAGTAGAAGAACCATCAGTAAAATTCAGGCATCCCATAGAATCATGAGAAATAGTAAGTCACTGCTCTTTTAAACCACTGGATTTTGTTATGAAGAAACAGATAATTGAAATAGAGGGTATGTTCTCTTTTGTGAAGTGGCCAAGGAGGAGGATGAAACATGAAGAATTTTCCAGAAGGTGAAACTGAAAACCATAGAAAACAGTGTACTAAGGAATTATTTCCAGGGAGCAGAATTAGGGCTTATTCAAATAAGAGAGTCTATTTACAATCTAGGGCTCCTAGTAACAGTTTCCTACTCGGATTCCCCCTTTTCTGTGGAAGTGTTTGCTGGAGTTATCCTGTCCCTTTGACACTGTTTTGTGTTGCCTGGGTAGGGAGCACATAACTTTTCTTTTTAGTTGATCTGTGGCTCATGAGGAACTACATCTGGCCTTCAATGCTTTGTTTTAATAAGACTTGGGAAAAGAGACTGGGGATTCTGGGAATAATAGTGAGCTTTCTTTCTGCAAATGAGAGAGATGTGAATATTTTTGAATAAAGGAGGAGATTAGGGTAGATTTAGAATACTTCTTAGCATGTATTCAACTCTTATGCACCCCTCTTCCATAGCAAGAGTATATTACCTTAACCCTTTGATATTATGCTAGACCAAAGGATATGATTTATCCAGAGGACAATGAGCAGCAGGGTCAGTGGTTAAATACTAAGTCTAGGGCTTAAGAGATATTACACATTTTGGCTTGCCCCCCAAGGGGTTTCAGATCTCTGCCATGAGAAGAGTGTGGTTTAGGTATTACTGCTAGTTCAGCCTTTGCTTCAGCATGAACCAAGAGGAACAAGTTCCCCAGGTGTGTAGGTGTATAGGCTGAGATAGTGCCGTGCTAACTGACATGCAGACAGGGTGAAAAATAGATGTGTATCATTGCCTGCCACTGAGATTTTGTGGTTCTTTGGCATGAAGCATTACTGCAGCAATATTTAACTAATACACCATATTTCTCCATACCTCCTCCCTCAGGTAGATACAGGAATTCAGCTAAGGTTGTTTCCTATACATTCAACATCGGTTATGTGTATCTAGTAATAGTTTTGTCAGCAGTTGGTAACCTGAAGTGATATAAATGGACCTCAGCCCATTTCTTTATTTTCGCATCTAAATTGTATATGGTGAGAATAACAAGAGGAAAAAAAAAGATGAAGACTCATTTGTACATGGGACAAATTTATAAACTAAATTTATGCATGCACCCTGGCCCGAGGAATCTTTGCATTCATGATCAAATATATTACTAAATAAATGTGTATATGTCTGTTCTATAATAACCACATTTATTTACAATGAGTTTTCATGTTGGGAGTGGGTCTAAGAAGGACCTTGAAAGATAGAGTCCTGAGCAGATTATGGGACTATGATGTGCTAGAATTAATTACACACTCTATTTTAGTGTTTTAACACTTTGCAGTTCGCTTTTATTTCCATGCTTTTGAGGTTAGTCAGGAGCTTCTTCCAGGGAGAGATTTGTAACTAATATAGTGATTCCAAGAATGTAGCTGCTGTGATAGTATCTCTGTTATGTATTTAGGCAATAGCTTGGAGAAGAAAATGGATGGAGCAGCTTGGTTAAGCTACAGTGTGTGGGGTTGCAAAGAGTCAGACACGACTGAGCAACTTCACCTCACCTTCACGTTACAATAAGGCTGATCTATATTATTTGGTCCCAAAGTTTGTGAGTTTCAAAACCATTTCTGAGACTTATTTGTTATTAGAAAGGAGGAATATATAGAATATAGAAACATAGTCTAAGAAGATGGCAAAATGATGAAGCTTAAGTCAGAGAGAGAGAGATTAATTTGAACTCCACAAATAGCAAACCTTGAAGACTGCAGAGAAAATTATCTGCTGGTATAAATCTTATTAAGTCTAGCTGTTTATGATGTTTTACTTTCTAATTATTCACTTTAATGCTTTATCTCCTATGATTTTTTTTCAACATTTGTTCAGTAAAGCTTGTAGACTCAGACTTTGAGGAGGCACAGTAAGTAGGAGAAAGAGAAGAAGTAAGATGATAGAGATTCTCTGCACCAATGTCTGCCCTTAGAAACTGTACAGTCTAGTTTCCAAGATCACTCAGGATAAGAAGTGTTATCTTCCTCTTTTACAAGCTCTCTGATAGTTCCTCTGAACTTGAATGCAAATAGTTTTTCTTTAAGACGGCTTCATTAAGCCAGAGGGACTATTACTTTGTACATGGTTATGTCCCTAGCCTGGATGGACCATGATTGATGCCCTCTATTACATTTCATTAGTATTCCCTGTGGTACTGGTGTGGCCATTAAGAGTGAAAGCCTGGAAAAAAAGATTCGAGAATCTTATGCACTTGAATACATTAGAAATAGCTAACCCCTTTTCCCTTCCCTATTGTTGTTCAGAGTTGGCTCAGAATTTTTATTTTGAAGCTATTTCAAGAGGGGTAAATAAAATGTAACACATACACACAAGAGTAAAATTCACATAAAAAATAGATTCACAGCAATGATCTGTATCCAGTAATAGTCTTGTAGAGAATTGGTTACCCAGAGTGATGTAAATTGGTCTCAGCCCATTTCTTCATCTCTGCAGCCCAGATCTTTCTACTCGCTACTAGGATACATAGTTACAGTTCTCAACACTCTTTCATTTCAAAATGGAAATAAGAAACAGTTTCAGATTTCTCCTATCCTCCATGAAGAACAGAAGAAGCACTTATTGTTTGAATCTCCTTGATTTCTTTTTTTGGCCTGCTTAATTATGTATTGCTTCTGTATCATAAGTAATCATTTCAAATAACACAGTGGCCCATGTTAAGGAAATGATTCATCTTCCTAATGCATTTGAAACTATGGTTTGCAGCACTATTTTAGACACTACATTTTAATTCTGTTATGCAAAACATCTTTAGAGGCTAAAATTAATGTTGATAAGAAGCTTACGCAACAGGAAAAATGAACACAAGGCAAAGAAAAGCAAAAATAAACCTGACGTTTCCACAGTCAATGAGATTGCACATTTTACATCATTATGTACTCCCAGACACATCAAGGCCTTTTGTGCATCAAAGAAATGAGAGGG
>NW_011494749.1:3201886-3218926 GCF_000754665.1 Bison bison bison | reverse complement strand
GAAAAAAGAGGGGGTTAAAAAAAAAAAAAAAAAAAAAACCTGAATATACCAGAGAAGTCCCTGCTTCCTGTTTCTGCTTCCCTGCTTCCTTCTACAAATTCTCTTTGTATGCTATAGGAATCGTACAACTTTAGCAAGATAAAAAAAGAGAATTTTCATACCAATTTAAAAAAATATTAACTTTTATATTCATAATCTCTGGGTCAACAAGAAAATGTGAAAATTTAACCTCAGAAATGTTCAGACCATTGAATAAGGAGTGATGACATTTATTTAATGAGTTAATTATCTTCACAGAATCCAAGAGGTAGAATGTTGAAGGAGGTCCAAAAACTGTAAAAGAAACTGTGCTAATGAGGATGAAAATTTATATTTCTTATAAAAATATTTTTCCAAGTAGTAATCTCATATCTAAGTAATATCTATATGTGCAAAGATGATTTCTACCATGCAACATATATAAATAACTGAATTTCTCTAATTCTGTCATTTGATACTACCTTAAAAAGATGACAACAGCGCTTAGCACATAGCTGAGCAATCTTTTTAGTCCTATTATTTTTAGGTGCAAGTGAGGACTTTGAAGACACTGACAAAGGTTAAAAAGAAATATCCTGTAAGAACAGCAGGGGAGAAAATCATACATATTGTATAACTCCCTGTCTTGAAGAAAGAAATAACATGGTATGGCCTCAGACACTTTTCTAAACAGGAGAAATCACAAAATAATTATTTGCCTTTTGTAAACAAAGCTCAGTTTTGTAGGTGAGATCATTATAAGGTTTTATAGCAAGATGATAAATGTGGAAACATTTAACTATAAAGGAATCCCTGTGAAAAGTGAGATTTAGGCAGAAGAAGAAAAAGTAGCAGAAAAGAGGAAGTAAGAAGCTGGAAATAATTGGAAAAGTGGTAACAGAACCAATAAGAAGACAATTTTAACAGAACCAATCAGAAGATAATTTTATAGCCCCTAGAATTTTCAAAATATCGGAGGAGGATATATCCTCTTCTGATGTTTATTGTATCTCTGAATTTTTCAAACTCAGTCTCTGATAGAATCTCTGATAGTATATATTCATTGTTTGGTCCCCATCAGTGCTTTGTGTCTCAAATGGTAAAGAATTGCCTGTAATGTGGGAGTCCTGGGTTCAATCTCTGGGTTGAGAAGATACCCTGAAGAAGGGAATGGCTACCCACTCCAGTATTCTGGCCTGGAGAATTCCATGGACAGAGGAGCCTGGCAGGCTACAGTCCATGGGGTCACAAAGAATTGCATATGACTGAGTGACTTAAACTTTCAGCGCCTTAACATTAAACCTGACGTTTGCATGAGGTTGCCATACCTACAAGCTTTGCTCTGCATATATTCTTTCCTCTATGGAGTTCAAAGTTCATCATAGATAATGTTTTCCTAATATAAAAGGGTTAACAGAAAATACTAAATCCCTATATGAAAAAAGCTAATAATAATATTCATTATATCTGAAGTTTTATAAAATTCTTATTAAAAAAAAAAAACTGTTTTCTTTACCACAAAGACATAATAAAGTATCCAAAGTTGGATGATGCCACTTTTTCACAGTTAAGTAAATTAAGGCTTAGACAGGTTAATGACTTGACCATGTTCACAGATACTAGAGCCAGTTTTGATTCCAAGCTTTGTCTAAGTCCATTAAACATCAATTGCTGTGTAACTGATTTTCCCTGGGTGGCTTAAGGCAGCACCAAGCATTTATTATCTCAAACAGTCTCTGTGGGTTTCTAAATTCTTAATTTTGGAGTGGCTTTGCTGAGTGATTCATGGTCTCCCATAAGTTTCTAGTCTTGAAGTTGGCAGTAACTGCAGTTAACTAAAGACTTAAGTCAGCATTACTTAAGAATTTGCTTTCTAGATAGCTCACTCACGTGGCTGTCAAGGTGGTGCTGGCTCTTGACTGGGAGCTTCAGTCACTCACCGTATGAACCCCTACAAAAGGCCACTGAGTTGTCTTCACAACACGGCAATTGGCTTCCTGCAGAAGAGTGCTTCAAAGTCAAAACCACATGCTTTTTCTGGACTAGTTTCAGTCATTTTTGCAATATTCTATTCCTCACATAGATCAGTTCTAGCTAAAGGGGTGAGGAGGAAGGTGGTATGAAAGAGTATAAATAACAAGAGGAGGTAGTCATCAGAAGCCATCTTGAAGGCTGGCTATGACACTTACAATACCACACTAACGAAGTTCACTCTATGAATCTTTTTTTTACTTCCCTTTTTTTTTATTATTACACTATCTAACTCTTTGGGTGGTAACTTAATATACTTGCTTCACTTCTGTACCATTTGTCTTCTACATATCATATCATAAGCTCCCTGAATATAAGTACTAGAAATTCTGCTTTTTAACTGTTTATGGTTCCTATTATGATATTTGGGGTAAAATGGGTTCTCCATTGATCCTGAATAAATGAATAACTAAGTGAGTAAGTATATTGATAAAAATAAAGACATCTAATTCATCAGCAGATGTATTTGAGTCAGGTTTAAAGTCTAAGAAACTTAAGTCAAGAGTGCCAGAATTTATTGCCAAGATGAAGGTCTCAGAGCAGATCTGATATGCCTACCCCAGTACGAGAAACTGCTTTACATTTTCTTTTATATTTTGCAGTTTCCTTATTTCAGATAATTCTAGTACTTTCTACATGAAAATCATGTAAAAAAAAAAAAAAGACACAGTAACATAATGGCACTAAAATATTCTAGGGAAAAGTAACCAGAAAATGTTCATTTTCTATGGAATAGAAACTTCTGGAAACAGGAAACATATTTGCTTAAATAATTCATTCTCATAGAAAACTGAATTTGGGTAGCTTAATATGCTTTAGAAGATTGTGCATTATAGTGAGAATTAAACGCTAATAGGAAACTGAGACATTTCTTTCTTTTTTTAGGAATAAAATGACCCTTTCCACTACTTCCATATGTTCATGTTTCAAAACGAAAACATTTTCTGCAAAGCAGACTCTTACTCCCTAAGAAACCAAGGTGAGTTTTGATGAAGAAACGGCAAATAAAAGTACAAAGAAACAGAAAAACAGAAATTTTTAAAATTAAGTAAGTCAAAATACTTTAAAATTACCAGTAACTCTGCTTATCACCAACCCAACTCAATATATACATGTTTATTTTGTTTTAAGGTTGCTTTGCGTGGTCACTTGAGTTTCGTCCGACTTTTTGCAACCCTATGAACCATAGCCTGTCAGGCTCCTCTGTCCATGGGAATTCTCTAGGCAAGAATACTGGAGTGGGTTTCCATGCCTGCCTCCAGAGGATCTTCCCGTGGAAGATGGTAAAGCTATAGCTTTACTGAAATGTTAATATAACTGACTTAATGCTTCCCAGGTGGCGCTAGTGGTAAACAAACCACCTGCTAATGCAGGAGACATGAGACATGGGTTCTGTCCCTTGGTTGGGAAGATCCCCTGGAGGAGGAAATGGCAACCCGCTCCAGTTTTCTTGCCTGGAGAATCCCGTGGACAGAGGAGCCTGGCAGGCTACAAACCATGGGGTTGCAAAGAGTTGGACACGACTGAAGCGACTTAACACACATAGTAAGTGTACGTATTTAAGGTGTGTTTTGATATATAGATATACCTATGAAGCTATCACTAAAAAGGAAATATAATGAACTTATTCAAACTCCCCAAATGCCCCTGTGGTGCTTATTAATCTCAGCTTCATGTCCCTCCCACCCTTCTCACTGCGTGAACCTCAAGCAACCCTTCTACTGCTTACTGCTTTCTATTACTTTAAGTTAGTTTTCACACTTTAGAATTTTACATAGGTGGAAGGAATCATTCAGTATGTACTATTTGAGGGAGTCTGAATTCTTAATATAATATGATTGATATAATAGCTATTATATATTGTTAGTATACAAAATAATTTTGCGGTTCACTCATGTTGCATGTTTCAAAATGTATTCACTTTTTTTTTTTTAACTTCATTGTATGGATATACCATTGTATGGATATACCATAATTAGATGATTATTCAACTGTTACTATTTGGATTGTATGGATATACCATTGTATGGATATACCATAATTAGATGATTATTCAACTGTTACTATTTGGATTGTTTCCAGCTATTATAAATCTGCTATGAACATTGAACATATGCTTTCATTAATCTTGAGTAAATACCTAGGTGTGGAATGGCTGAGTCTGTTGGCAAGTATGTGTTTAATATTTTAATAAATGATACATTATTTTCCAAAGTGATTTTGCCATGTTACACTCCCACTAGTAGTATAACAGAGTTCCAGTTCCTCCAAATTCACCAACGCTAAATAGGGTCAGTCTTTTTCAAATTTTGGCCATTCTGTTAGAAGGGTAGCAATATGTCATTATACTTTTAATTTGCATTTCCCTAGAGATTAATGATATTGAACATCTTGCCATGTGCTTATTGGCTATCCATATATGTTCCTGAAGAAGTATTACTTCAGATGTTTTGGCCATATTTTATTTTTATTATCTAATTTTAAGTGTTTTTTTTTAATTAGATATAAGCTCTTTATCAGAAGATGATTTGCTAGATTTCTGCCCCAACATGTGGCTTGTCTTTTCATTTTGTTAATAGTCTTTCAAAGAACAGGAGTGTTAAATTTTGATTCCAATCTATAATTTTGTCCTTTCATGCATCACACTTTTGAAATTATCCCTAATCCAATCTTTTCCTAGTCCAGGGTCACAAATATATTTTTGCTGATTATAGAAATCCAAGTGGATAAGTTTTTTGTACTGTCAGCACTTAAAAGCATGACTTTTTCACCTCAATTTTCTGGATGATTTTAAGGTTTTCTCTTTACTATTGATTTTAGGCAATTTGGTTATGATGTGTCTTAGTATAGTTTTTCTTATGTTTCTGGGTATTGAGCTTTTTAGATCTAGGGGCTTATAGTTTTTATTGTATTTAGAAAGATTATACCTATGAAATCTTTAAACTGTTTTCTGCCTCTACCTCATCTATTCCTCTCCTTCAGGGCTTCCAAATATATCTTCATTAGCCTGCTTCAGTTTTAGCATTTTATTAATTCTTATCTGTATATAACTTTTCAATATGGAATGAGAAAAATACTACTGTTACATGCATATGTAACACGCGTATGTTACATGTAACATGTGTATGTTACATGTAACATGCGTGTGTTACATGCTTGAAATTGTTTGCAACTCACTGGTGATATGTTTTTTCTTTTTAAAATCTTTTTTGTTTCCCTGTGTGTCTTTCATTTGGTTTATTTCTATTGCTATGCATTCAAGTTCACTACTTTTCTACTGCAATATCTCATTTCCCATTTATCCCACAAAGTATTCTTTAATCCTACCTATTATAGTTTTCATCTCTAGAAGTCTGACTTGTGTTTTAAAATATTCCACTTTTCTACTTAACTTTTTAAACACATAGAGAGCTATAATAACTACTCTAAGCATTTGTTTGTTAATTCTACCAACTTTTTAGATCTGAGTTGATTTTAATTGCTTTTTTTTTTATTTTATTGTCAGTCATTGTGTCCTCCTTCTTTGCATATCTGGCAATTTTTATTTGATGCCAGAGATGGTGACTATTGCCTGTGAGTGCTGGATAGTTGCCTATTCATGTAAATATTTTGAACTTTGTTTTGGGACTCAGTTAAATTTCTTGGAAAGAATATGACCCTTTTGAATCTTGCTTTTAAATTTTGTTAGGTGAGACAGGGCTGTCTCATTCTAGGAGAAATTTGTTCAGATCTGGCATCACTGATATTTGGGGGTAGGTAATTCCTGGTATGAGATGCTCTGCTGTACAGTGTTTAGTGGCATCTGGCATTACCTATCTAATGCCAGAGTGCCCTCCCCCCTCTATTTTGACAACCAAAGCTTTCTCTGGACATTTTCAAGTGGTCCCCTGGGAGTCAAGATCATGTCTGTTTGAGAAGCAGTGAGCTAGAGCTAATAGTCTCCATTTCTGAAGCTAGACCTTTTGAGGACTCTGCCTGAGCTCCATATGTTACAAGGTTTTCCCTTCTGGCTGACAGGAGCAGGCACTGGCCTCAGCTTTATGCAGGATGAGACATTCTTCCCCCTAATATTTTCCTTGGCTTGGGCAGTGTCTTCATTTCCATGTGCAGATCAGCCCTCTGCTGAATACTTGAGGGGGCCTCTACTCATCTCTCGTGTTCTTTCTTTGTGTAGTTCTCTCTCCTTTGATTGTCTGTCCTGCAAATTCTAGCTATATTTGTCTCCTTTTATTTTTAGTTCTCTTTTCAACTCATGGTTCCTGATGGCTATCTTTTCCTTGCACTGTAACTGAGAAACTCTCTCAAATCCGAAAACTCATGTCTTTGTAAGCCTCACCTTACTTGTTTTCCACCTTCTATCTGAAATCAGTGTACCTCATTCTTTAATGTCCAGTGTTTCATTTTATATGTTTTGTCATGATTTTTGGTTATTCAGGTAAGAAAGTTAATATAATCCATATTACTCCATTTGGTTTAAAATGTTTGTCTTTCATGCATATTTTTTTTTTGCCATGTCTATTTTATCTATTCTTTCCCACTTAAATTTCTTTCTTTTTTTCCTCCATCTCTGTGTTCCTCTGTTCTTCATTATCAACTGCTATTTTCATGACAAATCGGTCAATAATACCTGGAGTTTGAGAAATATTTGATAGCTATTAGTTTTATAGCTTTTATTAAAGTCATGCAACTGGATAAAATTACCTATGTAAAAAAGTAAAGATAAAATGATTTAGAATTTACTCCTGTCTGTGTGATGTGTGAATGAGTTTGTTTTAATATAAATAATTTCACATATATTTACATGCAAGATGATCTGAATTATATATGCTTATCTCTTTTCTTACGCCAGCATTAATTTTGAATACCAGGATTATGATTTAGTCTCCATCTGCCCTCTCAGTATAAAGTTAATGAGGAAACTGACGAGAGATGATGAACATAGTATAAAATATAGAGGGTGGGAATGAATAATTGAAAAGATACTACCCTACATTGTCCTTGTTATTTTATTCTACATTCGGTTTGAGTGATTACAATCCTAATCAACCAAAATAAATAGATAATTGTTTTATCTTTACCAAGAAACAAAGTTTAAATCCCGATTTAAAAAATAAAGATCTTGATGGACTTTTTAGTGGGTTATTTATCTTCAAAACATTAAAGCTTCCATGTGTGTAAGTTTACTGTAAATGGGATACATGCTTATTTGTATACAATGTCATGAAACGATTCACTTGAACTTTATGGAATGTGGTCATCTGAATAAACAATCTTATGTTTATTGCGTTTATACAGAAAGCTGAAAACTACTTGATCTTCTAATGGATCCTCTTTAATGGCCAATTCAAATGTGTACATTAATATAGAAAGTCATTTTAAAAAAATATTGTTTTTAAATTCCAGTCTTTCCTAGATAGAAATCTCATTTTGTTTTGTGACTACTTTGATAATTCTATGAAAAGGCTAGAAGCATGGAGTTGGCTAGATCCTTAGATTATGAGATCCTGGTAAAGTTCCTCTGGATTAAAATGAGAAGAGAGGCCTTTCTTTCAGAAAAGAGGTGGGAGAGACTTGCAGACACAAAAACAGTTGGGGTTGGGGTCAAAGAGATGGGAAATAAAAGAAGGAGTTTTGGGGAGTATAGAAATATATTTGATGAATGTCTATTAAGTCATTTGCTATTTAGTGTAGAGTATAGCTATTCTTTTTTATTCTATGACATATTTAGTAATGTCAACATGACTCACTAGAGAGTTGGGTAGATTTTCCTTCCTTAGAAATGATGGAAGTTTAGGGTCTAAGTTAATGGCAGCCCACTCCAGTATTCTTGCCTGGGAAATCCCTTGGAGAGAGGAGCCTGGTGGTCTACAGTCCATGGGGTCACAAAGAGTTGGGCACAACTGAGTGACTAAGCAAGTACAGGGTCTAAGTTAAGCATTGGGACGAGACAAACACAAAAGCTCACCAAAGGAACAAAACTTGCACAGGGCAAGTATACTGTTATAGAAACAAGGAAGACTTAGCTGTTCTATTTACCACTAGGAATTTGGGGGTAAGTTACTGATTAACCAAAATTTCCTGTGGCTTTTCCATATTGGTATATAAAGTCTCCTATGCTGTATTCTGTATAGAGTTATAAATAACACAGATCACTTTGCTCATCCATATTATGTCAACCACAAAGTAGATTTAGGCAAAAATTTTCATTACTTTGTCTCTTAGGACTGTTTTGAAGATTATATTTGTAAAATTATATCAAAGTTCTTCTAGAGAGAAATATTTTGTTGCTTTAATAGCTTAGGGCCTAAACTCATTTCGTGTGTGTTAGTCACTCAGTCATGTCTGACTCTTTGCAACCCCATGGACTGTAGCCCGCCAGGGTCCTCCATCCACGGGATTTTCCAGGCAAGAATACCGGAGTGGCTTGCCATTTCCTTCTCCAAAACTCTTATTAATATCTGACAATTTCACTTAAATTTTTAAAATGGATCTCATTTTCAGTGAAGTTGATGAAACTTAATGTTTATATAAGTTAAAAGAGTTAAAAAAGATAGGCGATGTCCAAAGAAGAGAAAATTGGGTAATAAAATGAGATTGTTTCTTAGAAGTGGACTCCCTGTTGATAAACTGGAATGGGCTGTAAAGTTGTCATGGGCTTTTTAGATGAATGGAAAAATGTTTCAATGCTTTAAATAAGGGGAGACAAAAGACAACTTCCTTTAAGATTTTTTAAACAAGAGTTAAATAGTATTCAGTTCTTCATTGTTCCTGAATTTGATTTATGCTTAAGAAATACATGATAATTATCTATGCTGTAACTCACTGATAAATATAATACTTATAAGCAAAGTAGAAAATAATTTAGATTTAAAGAATGGCTTATAGAAACTCTTTCAATGTCTGTATTTGTATTAGAGTCAAACATAACAATGCTATCATACCCAAAATGGAAGTTGTTTTAATTGGATTTCAATTTTATTTTTAAAAGTATTAATAACTAAAAGCATGTGATCTCTCCCAAGTCATTTTATCTGAAAATGTTAGCATTTTTTTTTTCTTTCAACTATAGTGACAGGCTCAGGTTATATTTTTGTCCCAAAAATGGGCTGGCTAGCTAATGTCTTAATAATTATGATGCAAATTTTTCAGCAGCAAATATTCTGAGTGCAGACTGCCTAGGTGAAATTTACAGTGGTAGGAAATGGAAGCATCACCAAATTTTGAGTTACAGATGACTTTTAAAATTGAGATGTCACCAGATAGCACTGTATCCAGCTCTTCCAATTATTTATATTCTATTGTTGCTAATCTTCCTCTATTGAACCTTACTCCAACTCTGCTAATGAGGCCCAGAAGCTTTTATCAGTCCTCTTAAAAAAACAAAACTATAGGCTTAAAGGGACAACAGACTTATTATTCTCATGAGTAATATCTAATCTGATTAGTTTATTTTTTCAAAGTTATTTCCTTTAAGTTATCTCATATTATTTATCTTTCCTAACTAGAAAGGAGGAAAATAAATCATGATGGCCAAAGCAGCCAGCTCTAGATCACAAAACTATTGCTAAGTAGATGAGTCAGCCATTTAAGAAGGCACAACTCCAAGTTCTGTGTTCATTTCGTCATATTAAACCGGATATATTGAATAAAACAGTGGTGTGGAATGTGAGGTACTAGGAAGCCCATGGTTAAAACATTTATTCATTATTAGGGGCCACCCCCAAGTACACATCTCTAACCTCAAGGTGTTGAGAGATTAGTGTAGGAGTGGGTGCATACAATGGGCTGTGCTATAAGATCATTGAGCTAAGTGCCATATCTTATCATAAAGTGATATAAAATGATTTAAAAGTTTTGAGACAAAGGAGGAAGGACTAAACTTCCTACAGTTATCTGGGATCAATGTAAGATGAGCAGATATTTTAATAGGATAGAATGTCATGGAAAGGCCATTCTGGATTTTCAAGCATCATGTCAGAGATAGATAAGTTCTTTGATAATTTGTTGCAGTGGTAATGAAAAAAGAGGAAGATTCACATATACCTCGTGGAGACACATTGTAGTACCAGTACTAGCAGAAATAATACTTCTGTCAAAAATAGCCTATATTGGTTTTCTACTGCTGTGTGACAAATTACCCCAAAGTTCACAATTTAAAATAATCCCTATTTATTAGTTCACATTTCCGTATGTCAGAAGTAAAGATACGGCTTATCTAGGTCCTCTACTCAGAATCTACAGACCAATTTCAAGACCTGGTTGCTTTCTCATCTGGATCTTTAGAGAGCTTGTGGGAGAATTTAGTTCTTTGTGCTTGTAGGACTGAGATTCCTATTTCCTTGCTTCAGCCAGCCAAAGACTATTCTCAACTTTTAGACACTGATAAGATTCCTTGCCTCATAGGCCCATCCATTCCTTACCCAGCAGTGAAGAATCTCCTTCATGTTAAATCTCTCTCACTTTGAATCTTTATTTCAAGAACTGGTCATTCCTTTTATGAACTCACCAGATTTGGATAATCTCCCTATTTTAAGGTTAGCAGATTTGCTACATTATCATAGCTATAAAATTCCTTTGTAGCAGCACCTAGATTTGTGTTTGATTGAATAACTGAGAGGATGTATGTGTATACCAGGGGCAGTCGTTGACGTAATAAATATTCACAACTTAAAAGTTTGGAGTTATGTTTTATTCAGTGGGAATTTGTAAGACTTCAAGCCTGGGAGGCAGCTTTTCAAGTAACCCTTAGATAACTGTTGAAACAAGTTAAACAGTGGGGTAAGGAAGAGACCAAGTTATATAGACTTTTTTCAACAAAGGGTAGGTAGTCTGAACATCGAATGATTATTGTAATGAAAGGAAAACTGGATATTTCAAGTTAAAGAATTTAGTGCTTTTCTATGTATGGGAAGATGCGAAAGTTTGGGTTCAATGGGCTCACAGAAATCATCTCTTTGATATGTACCTGGGGCCAGTATCCTGTGTTTTCATATCCTGGTTCCTCAGGGCTCACAGTAGGGAGTGGCTGCAGTCTGACAGCTGCTAAATGGCAGGTATTCTCTTCCTTCTTGAGTTCCCTCAGCAAATACCAGTTCACCATTGGCAGTGGCTGCAATCGCTAATGATTATGATGTCCTTTGTTAATTGATATGCCAGGAAGTATCCCATTTCTCAGAACAATCATGAGTTCATCTTAAAATTCTATCACTAGCCTGTGTAAGTAGAAAGAGGGAGAAGAAAAAATTTAAATAACTGTTCAAAGCTTTTAGAAGCTTTGCCTACCAGTAAAGGTAATGATCCCTGTAATTAAATTAGCAAATACAGAACTTGTAGTTGATTGAGATCCCAGGTGTAGAGTTTAGGTCACTTAGTTCACTTAAGTCACTTTGAATTTGAGATCCCAGCGAGATAGGCTCTTTAGTGGTCAGTTGTAGTTTCAATCTGGAATTTAGGAGGTAGGCCATGGATATTTGTGAATCATTAGTATTTTAAATTTTTGTAATGAATGAGTTCACCTAAAGAGAGAAGTTTAATAAAAATTTCAAACTGGTTGTAATTTAGAAGAATTGTTTCATTTCCAGTGTAAACTTAGAGAGAAAAGAAGGCAAAAGAAACAGATGATATTAAACTATTGAGCACTATTAAGAATCTCAGTTTATTCATAGTCTACAAGCTCCCTGAGAACAAGAATACCTTGAGTTGATAAAGTGAACAAAATATAAAATTAGAGATGTTTAGTAGATCAGTGGTCCACAAGACTGAAGGTCTAAGGACTCATCAATAAGTTCTTAAAGCAGTGGTTCTCAACTAAGGGTAACTTCATCCCCCCAAGTAGGATTGCCAAATAAAATACAGAACATCTAATTAAATTTGAGTATCAATTAAGCAATAAATAATTTTAAAGCATAAGTACACCCCATGAAATATGTGTGACATATTTATATTAAAAATAATTGTTTATATGAAATTAAAATTCAGCTGGGTTTCTGGTGTGCTTATTTACTAAACGTGACAGCACTACACCAGAGGGCATCTGGCAATTTTGGTCACCGTGAGAAGGGATTCCAATGGCATTTAACAGGTAGAGGCCAAGAATACCGCTAAACATTCCACGATCCACAACCCCCACAACCACAGGTAAAAGATAACCTCAAAATATAAATAGTGCTGAGATTGAGAAGCCTTTTTTAAACTTTCATCTTTATGTCAATATTCATTATATCCATTTTTATATTTTGCCCTAACCAACATTCTAGGATGATGAAGATGTTGTTCAGTCGTTAAGTCATGTCTCATTCTTTGCAACCCTGTGGACTGCAGCATGGGTCCTTCACTATATCCGTATCTGAGGTTGTTGATATTTCTTCTGGCAATCTTGATTCCAGCTTGTGATTCATCCAGCCCAGTATTCTGCATGATGTACTCTGCATAGAAGTTAAGTAAGCAGGGTGACAATACACAGCCTTGATATACTCTTTTCCCAATTTTGAATCAGTCAGTTGTTCCATATCTGTTTCTGTTGCATCTTGACCTGCATACAGTTTCTTAGGAAGAAAGTAAGGCGGTCTGTTATTCCCATCCTTTAAGAATTTTCCATGATTTGTTGTGATCCATACAATCAAAGGCTTTAGTGTAGTCAATGAAGCAGAAGTAGAAAATTTTATGGAATTCCCTTGCTTTCTCTATGATCCAGTGAATGTTGGCAATTTGATCTCTGGTTCCTCGGCCTTTTCTAAACCCAGTTTGTACATCTGGAAGTTCTCGGTTCACATACTGCTGAAGCCTAGCTTAAAGGATTTTGAGCATAACCTTACTAGCATGTGAAATGAGTGCAATTGTCTGGTAGTTTGAACTTTGGCACTGCTCCTCTAGTATTGTTGTTGTTGTTCAGTCACTAAGTTGTGTTCAACTCTTTGCAACCTCTTGGACTGCAGCACACCAGGCTTTCCTGTCCTTCCCTAATTCCTGGAGTGTGCTGAAACCCATGTCCATTGCATGAATGATGCCATCCAGCTGTCTCATCCTCTGTCACCCCCTTCTCTTCCTGCCCTCAATCTTTCCCAGCATCAGGGTCCTTTCCAGTGAATTGGCTGTATGCATAAGGTGACCAAAGTATCAGAGCTTCAGCATCAGTCCTTCCAGTGAATATTCAGGGTTTAATCTCCTTGCAGTCCAAGGGACTCTCAGGAGTCTTCTCCAGCACTGCTGTTTGAAAGCATCAATTCTTTGGTGCTCAGCCTTCTTTATGGTCCAGCTCTCACATCCATACATGACTATTGGAAAAACCATAGGTTTGACTAGATGGACCTTTGTTGGCAAAGTAATGTCTGCTTTTTAATACACTGTCTAGGTTTATCATAGCTTTTATTCCAAGGAGCAAGTGTCTTAATTTCATGGCTGCATGATTTGGAAGCCCAAGAAAATAAAGTCTGTTACTGTTTGCATTTTTTTCCCCATCTGTTTGCCATGAAATGATTGGGCTGGGTGCTATGATCTTAGTTTTTTGAATGTTGAGCTTTAAGTCAGCTTTTCCACTCTCCGCCTTGACATTTATTAAGAGGCTCTTTGGTTCCTTTTCACTTTCTGCCATTAGGATGGCATCATCTGCATATCTGAGGTTATTGATATTTCTCCTGGCAATCTTGATTCCAGCTTGTGATTCATCCATCCTGGAATTCTGCATGATGTGCTTTGCATACAAGTTATATAAGCAGGGTGACAATGTACAGCCTTGATGTACTCTTTTCCCATTTTCTTCTATATATACCTTACAGAATCTGATTCTCCTTGGTAAGCTATACCTATCAGAGTTGCAATAAAATACTTGTTCAAGGACCATTTCAGCCACCAGATTAGAATCTGGTCAGTTATGTAACCATAGTTTTTAATTCTGTACTATGCCACAAAATAGAGGTGCAATAAATAGTTATTGAATATTTAAGCTTTAAGCTAACCTTGAGTAATGAGAGTGAATGAGAATGAGACAAATACAGTGAACTTAGGTGCAAAAATTCCTATAATATGTAGAGCAATGTTTTGGAAGAGGTCAAGTAATGATATTAATAGAAAGAATGATAATAGAATTTAATATTTCAATATTAGGAGCTCCAACATCCTGGAAAGAAAATTGCTATTACAAAATTTATAAAGTCAGTCACAAATATAATAAAAAAAAATTTAGCTAGATCATGTTAATTCTAGTTAATGGAAAAGAGTTGTAATGCCTCAGACTGACTTTCTATCTTCAAAATACATTATGGAAAATGCAAAAGCTAGAGACTATTTTTAAAAAATGAATTTGTTGAGTCAATGACTGAAAGACCAAGCACCCCAAAATGTTACTTTAAATAGCACATTTCACACTGAATTTTATACCAACTATCTATTCCTTACATGTTTTGTTACTCTAAATATAATTCTTTTCCAAAACTCTGAGTTGATTTTGAAGCTTCTATTTATTGCTGAGAGGATCATTTCTCAGATGTTTGTAGGGATGTACTGGTTTATCTCATTACCAGAAGGCACCATTAAAAGAGAAATTTTAATCATTCTGCCATAAGGATATCTATTTTTCTAATTTTGCATAATGAATATATCAATCACTTAAATAGCACTCATTAAATAACCAGAAGGTTCTGTCTCTGTAGCATTAGCATACATATTAATTCAGATGGATGAATACTGTTAAGAAATATTTATTGTGTACTATAGGCTCTGTTTTGGAGAGGAATGAAGAGGGATAAAATTATAAGCAAATAAATATATATAGTCTTTACCTTTGTGAAGTTGCTATCAAGCATAGGTGCCATTTATTAGATATTATTATGAAATAATGTAGTTAAATGTATAAATATTATGAACATATTTTGAATATGCCTGATGACACACATGCTGTGATAGTTATCTATGCAGCAGGATAAATTACTCCAAAATGTATCAACTTAAAACACACATATTTATTATCTTACAGTGAAAGCTTCAGGCTTCCCAGGTGGCACAGTGGTAAATCCCCTGGAGTAGGAAATGGCTACCCACTCCAGTATTCTTGCCTGGAAAATTCCATGGACAGAGGAGCCTGCTGGGCTAGAGTCCATGAAGTCGCGAAGAGTCACACGTGCAATTCAGTGACTGAGCACACACACAGTGAAATCTGAGATTGGCCCAGCTGGTTGGCACTGGCTCAGGGTGTCTCACGAGACTGCAGACTTATGCTGACTAGGGAGGTTGTTAGGGAAGTTCTGGAACTGAAGGATCTACTTTAAAGAAGATTTACTCGCGTGGTTTATGGCAAGAGGGCTCAGTTCCTTACCACATTGGCTTCTCCATAAGGCTGCTTGAATATTCTCATGGTATGGCTTCTGGCTTTGCTTAGAATGAATGATCCAAAAGAAAGAGCAGTAAGCGAAGCCACAATACCTTTTTATGACCTAGTCTCATAACTTGCTCATTACTCATAATGTCATTTCCACCACATTCTATTTGTGAGAAATGAGTCACTAAGTACAGCCCACACTCAAGGGGGAAGAAGTATAATGAGGCTCCACCTTTTGAAGAGTATTGCATAATTTGTAGATATAATTTAATATCCTATATCTTTTCTAATATGGGGTATGAAAATAAAAAAGAACTTTCCTGTCATCGTGACCTTATGCTGAGAACTGAAGAATGAACAGGTTTAGCACCAGATAGTAAGTGAAGGGTGGAAGACCAGAACAGTGACAGACACAGGGAACATACATGAATGTCCTAAAGCAAAAGAGAACACATGAAAGAAAATGAAAGAGGGCTGGTGTAGCTATAGAGACAATAGTGGAAGGGGACTTACGAGTTGAGACTAGGAGGGGTAAAGAGACAAACTAGGCTATACAGAGCCTGTAGCTCAGGTTATAAATTTTATTCTGCATCTTCAGCCAATGGGAAGCCATTGAAGGGTTTCAAGAAGAAGAGGGACATGATTAAGGCAACATTTTGCAAACAGTAGTACTCTGTCTGTTTTGTGGAGAGTGGACTGAATGGGAACAAGAAGGCATGTAGGGAAAGGAGTTAAAAGGTTGTTGCCAGAGCTTTAAAACTTGAACCTGGTGATGGCAGCTGATGTAGAAAGAGGAGGACATATTTTAAATATATTTATAAGTAAGCTAGATAAGACTTAATATCTCACTGAGTTAGTAGGAAAGCAAGAGGAGGTAGCTGATTCCTAAGTCTCTAGCTTAGGCAATGGGTGGTGATTATACCATTTACTAAGAAAGGAAACAGTTGAATAGATTTGGGGGCAGAGAGAAAACCACAATGAGATAGTTGTGAGCTAGTGGAGTTGCTAGGAGATCCAAGAAAATGATGGATGTAACTTTCTCAAATCACAGAGTTAGTTTTTTATCGGCAGAACTCATATCCTTTGACGTTTAGACTCAAGTCATATCTACCACATTATGATTCCCTCTCTATGATTATTTTCCTGTTTTATTTCTATGGATGTAGAGAAAGAGAGTGAGAATGTAGTTTCCTCTACTAAATTCTTTATAAGAATATTGACCCATCTTTGTATATAAAGGATAGCTTTTTGATATATGTGACTGATTAAGGCAAAAGAAAGAAAAATAAGACTCAAAATAAGACTCAATATAGCACTATCTTGGCTTCCCTGGTGGCTCAGCTGTAAAAAATCTGCCTGAAATGCAGAAGTCTCAGGAGACACAGGTTCGATCCCTGGGTCAAGAAGATTCCTTGGAGGCAGGCATGGCAACCCACTCCAAGTATTCTTGTCTGGAGAGTCCCATGGACAGAAAAGGCTGGTGGGCTACAGTCCAGATGGTTACCAAGAATCGGATGTGACTGAAGTGACTTAACACACATACTATATTGGTGCTGTGGGCTGATGCTTGAGTGTCACTTAATTGGGTTTTATCATGCATGAAAAGTAGATCAGAAAGATACACTTTCTGGTGGACTTCTGAACATGTTCATATGAGAATAAATTATGATCTGTCAGTG
>NW_011494749.1:3180890-3201786 GCF_000754665.1 Bison bison bison | reverse complement strand
CAGTGTTGTTGAATGAGAAATACTACCTGTGGTCCACAGGGTAGAATGGCATTTGTGATTCATACTGCCTTTATGGCTATCAGTTTAGGACAAATGTATTAATAATTAATCAGGAGCTTGAAAGTCAGAAGGAAGAATTTAGATTTGTTAACTTGTGGTGTAAATGAATTAGGGAGATTAATGGGGAGAGTGTTCAAGATGCTTTTCTGCAGGGAGAAAATAGACTTGGGGAAGTTCTCTGTGACTCTCATCTATAGTGTAGGAGCTTAGTTGGAAGTGGGTTTTGTTAGACTCATGTTAAATTCTGGCTAGTTATGAAAGGCAGTCCTGACTATTAGGTGAGATCATTTTAGGAATCATATAAACCCTGAACTGAGAGTTGACTGTGCAGCTTGTCATTTGAGCAACCTTTAATGAACTAACCAATTTCTCTGAACTTCACTTTTTTCTTTTCTAATATAGGAAAAATTACCTCTCTGGTGCCTCTGCTGTTGTGTGGTCTGCATTTCGTGCCTTCTTCAGGCTCTTTCTCTCCTCTTGCTCCACTGTTGTGATACTGTGGATATGCTGATGCTCCTAGGAGGGCTCAGAAATACTTGATTGAACTGCACATGTTAACTCTTGCAGGTGCTGCATATGGGACATCGTCCCTGACTAGGGGATCAAGCAGATTATAAACTGGCACGTGGCTATTTAGGAATCAGCCAGTTAACAAACGATCTAAAGAAAGGCTGGAAGACACAACCCCAGTGTAAGTGGACAGGAAGCTTGAAAGGCCTGATTACAGGGAGTGTAGGGATTTCCCTGAACACTAGAAGCACTGTGAATCCATGTGTTCAATATCTGTCTACAATCCAGAAGACATATCACTTAAAGAGTCATAGTGTCAACCAGTCAGAAAGTTTGATTGCTCAGGCTGGTTGTGGGATGACTCAATCAACACAATGTCATTATCAGAGTGGCTTGCAGGCCATGTTCTAGAGTAAGACCACCTGGGTTCAGATACCACTGTGGACACACAGAACCTGCATGTAATTGGGAAATGACTCGCACCCCCTTTGTCTTAGTTTTCTTGTCTGTAAATGTGGATAATTGTAGTATGTTTTCAAAGGGGTCTTCTGAGGGTCAAATTAAATGACATATGTCTTAGCCTGGTAGTTGGTTGAACAAATGATCACTGAATGCATATGTATTGTGATTATTATATCTTCAAGAACATGTGGATGCCTACACTAATGTACCAGCATGTTGCACAGTAAATATTCTCTTACATTAGCATCCTCTTTGAGGCAGAGCATACTTCCTTACTTCATTGAATTTAGTTTGGCTGTGTTGCTTTGATTATAGTTATCCAAATGGCATGATTGAACAGTTTCAATGTGCCTGTAAGCATCAATGTGGCTCTTTTTCCAGATTTCCCTTAAGAAGAGCATACCGCAGGTAGCGCCTATTCAAGGACCCTAAGCTGCTGCTGTCTCTTCAGTCGTGTCCGACTCTGTGCAACCCCATAGACAGCAGCCCACCAGGCTCCCCTGTCCCTGGGATTCTCCAAGCAAGAACACTGGAGTGGGTTGCCATTGACCCTGTGGAGATGTATAAAATGGATTTGAACCCAAACCCTAAACTTAGACTAAGTCCGACCTGTTCATAGCCTAAATCATAGCTGCCCACACTCTGAATGGAGGTGGGGGGGGTGGGGAGGGAATGCTTGTATTTTACACCACTGAGATTTTAGGAGTTTCTTTATGCAGTATTATTATAGCAATACCTGACTTGTCTTTTGTACCACAGTGATTCGTCATTAGTGCAAGCATCAGGTATACACTGCCCAGTTACCTAAACAGCCTGGATCAGAGCCACAAGCCAAGGCCAGACTAGATGAGCCAAATTAATTGTTATCTGAGTTTAAGGGTATTTTTCATTGTGACAATAGGTAACTGACACACTTATTTTTGTGCCAAACATAGGAAAGAAAAGAAGTCAGTTTTGCTGCAGTGTTTGCATGCTAGTGAATATTTATAAACAGTCCTAAATGCAGGCCAAATGCTCTTACTCCTGACCATAATGTTTTACACAAAATGGTAGAGTTCATTTTTCCACATCTTCCACCATATTATGAAGCTCAAATGTAACCTCGTAAGCCTGTGAAAATTTAACCCTAAAATCTATTACAAAAATTTAACCCTAAAATCTACTACAGAATCTCTCCCTTAAAGAATATGAACTATAGCACAGACAACTTTTTGGTTAGAATATTTGGATATCTGCCTGCCTGAGGGTAGAGGCATAGGCCAGAAAACTGAAGTTGCTCTGCTTTTATAGTTTTATTATTTTATTGAATCTTAGCCAATTTGAATGTCAAGGAAGCTAGGCACTTTCTAAATAGTTTATGAAATTAAAGGCTCTATTGTTTTTTTCTCCTTTTCATCCTGGTCTAAGCAAATGAGGTCAGCAACTTAGATGGCTTTGTTCTTAGGAGTTTGAAAATGAACAGCTTGATGAGACAGCTAGTGCTAGGCACACAGTCTTATAGCAACTGTACACTTTTAGGTTCTAATCAATCAGCTATACCTGAATGATAAGTTGGTACACAAACACATTTGTCCTTATTTGGTTCTTTGGTTCTACTTTATTTACAACTCTTTTTTGTTGTTAAAGAAATACAAAAACTCAAGCTGAAAATCAATGAGTCATGATTTTTATATTTGCACTTGCAGTTATAATCTAGAACCTCTTTTTCTAAATACTGTTTTTGGAAGTGCTAACCTTTTCTCTCCTGTTTGAATATATAAAATATAGTTAATATGCAGAGAAAAATTAATATAGAAGATCCCTTTAGAAATTTTAAAGATGAATTTTTAATAGTTAAAGATTATGTATTCACCATTTCAAATGAATAATTGTCTTTAAAATCTCTAAGATTTTAGGTATTTTGAATCTCTGAAAAACTTAGATTTCCTACAATATTGAACTTGAAAAGGTTTTTGCAAATTCAGATGTCTCTAATTACCATGAAGAAAAGTACAAGTACTAAGGTTAATTCATAAATCTTAGTAAAGATAAGTGAGAATGGGAGAATTACAGTGTGTCTCAACTAAAAGAATTCTCATTCAAAATTTTAAAACTGATGTGCAAGGAATTTTGGTTTCCTAAGCTATAGAAAGCCACAAAGGGTGTTGGTCCCATCTCAAAAATGAGTAAAAGCCTAGTAAACTTTCATCCAAGTCATTACTTGGAAACCATCATCAGAGAACTGAGATTGCAAAGCAGCCTCAAAGTGAATTCCAAAGTGGGCCAAGCCTCTCTAAAGTGATGTGGACACTGCAGCACAGACCAGTGGAACACAGGAAAAAGAGGCTCTGTCCAGAATCAGTTAAATTTTGAGAAAACCCCAAAGGCCAATCGTGGACTAAAACAGCTGGGGACCACAGAAGCTAGGGCTTCCAGGTGGCACTACTGATAAATAATTTGTCTGCCAATGAAGAGACTCAAGAGACATGGGTTTGATCCTTGGGTCGAGAACATCCCTTGGAGTAGGAAATGGCACCCCACTCCAGAATTCTTGCCTGGAAAATTCCATGGACAGAGGAGCCTAGTGGGCTACAGTCCATGGGTCCACAGAGAGTAGAAGACCACTGAGCACACACACAAGTGTGAGTGCACGTACACACACACACACACACAAACAAGGGGAGCTCACACTCACTTGTAAGTTTTTTCCCATAAGCCGTTGTCAGGAACTAGGTGGGCCCTCAGGTCTCAAGTTGGAGGAAGAAAGGACTGAGCAGAAGACTAGTGAGGGCCTCCGTTCAGTGGTGCAGGTGATGGTTGCTGAGATTGGCACAAAGACAAGCCTACTTTTTCAAGCTCTTATCTCTTAAGGAAAAGAAGTTGCTATAAGAGTAGGAATGAATCCTCTTTTCAAAATTGGCAATGAGCTATACAAGATAGATACAAAGCTTCCCAGATGCATTTTAAGATTAGAAAAATATGTTTTTACCACTGGATGGAGGAGCAAGAAACTTCCTTGAGCCTAACAGCCTATAAAGACACCATATAAAGGTTAGGTACTACTTGCGGTGGGCAGGAAACTCACACCTAAGACCCATCACAGGAAGATGGAGAAAGGCTCCCCACTAAGACTTAGGCATATGGGCAACCCTTGGACTTAGGTGGAACTAGAACAACAAAAAACCTATACTCACAACATGAGCCTAAGACAAAGTAGAAGTAACAGCAGACTCTGGGGAAAGAAAAAGTGCAGGAAGAGTTCTCCTGGGCTGCAAGAGAGAGGGGATAATTGAACAGGGAGAAAAACTTCCAACAACTGAGCCTCAGCTCTAAGCACAGAGCATGGCAGTCAATGCTAGAGGAATTTGAGATCTGTGGTGCACTGCTGAAAACCATATTAACAAGAAAACCAAATGTCCTTCTTGACTAGATTGACTCAATCCTGCGCACTGATGGCCCGACAAAAAGACATGTCCATTTCCAGGTGTAAACAGAGTTTACCTCAGTCCCTCCTGTTTTACGCAGTTCAGTTCAGTTCAGTCACTCAGTCGTGTCCAACCCTGCAACCCCATGAATTGCAGCATGCCAGTCTTCCCTGTCCATCACCAACTCCCGGAGTTCACTCAAACTCATGTCCATTGAGTTGGTGATGCCATCCAGCCATCTCATCCTCTGTCGTCCCCTTCTCCTCCTGCCCCCAATCCCTCCCAGAATCAGAGTCTTTTCCAATGAATCAACTCTTTGCATGAGGTGGCCAAAGTACTGGAGTTTCAGCTTTAGCATCAGTCCTTCCAAAGAAATCCCAGGGCTGATCTCCTTCAGAATGGACTGGTTGGATCTCCTTGCAGTCCAAGGGACCCTCAAGAGTCTTCTCCAACACCACAGTTCAAAAGCATCAATTTTTTGGTGCTCAGCTTTCTCACAGTCCAACTCTCACATCCATACATGACCACTGGAAAAACCATAGCCTTGACTAGATGGACCTTTGTTGGCAAAGTAATGTCTCTGCTTTTGAATATGCTATCTAGGTTGGTCATAACTTTTCTTCCAAGGAGCAAGTGTGTTTTAATTTCATGGCTGCAGTCACCATCTGCATTGATTTTGGAGCCCAGAAAGATTAAGTATGTCACTGTCTCCATTGTTTCCCCATCTATTTCCCATGAAGTGATGGGACTGGATGCCATGATCTTCGTTTTCTGAATGTTGAGTTTTAAGCACC
Organism: Bison bison bison; assembly: GCF_000754665.1. Lineage (NCBI taxonomy): Eukaryota > Metazoa > Chordata > Mammalia > Artiodactyla > Bovidae > Bison > Bison bison. The sequence goes on along the minus strand of NW_011494749.1, from coordinate 3,196,556 downwards.
ATTTTCACTCTCCTCTTGCACTTTCATCAAGAGACTCTTTACTTCTTCTTTTCTTTCTTCCATTAGGGTGGTATCATCCACATATTGAGGTTATCGATATTTCTCCAGGCAATCTTGATTCCATCTTGTGCTTCATCCAACCCAGCATTTTGCATGATCTATTCTGCATACAAGTTAAATAAGCACAGTGATGGTATACAGCCTTGACGTACTCCTTTCCCAGTTTGGAACCAGTGTGTTGTTCCATGTCCACTTCTAATTGTTGCTTCCTGACCTGCATACAGATTTCTCAGGAAGCAGGTCAGGTGGTCTGGTACTCCCATCTCTTGAAAAAATTTCCAGTTTGTTGTGATCCACACAAAGGCTTTGGCATAGTCAATAAAGCAAAAGTAGGTGTTTTTCTGGAGCTCTCGTGCTTTTATGATGATCCAACGGATGTTGGCAATTTGATCTCTGGTTCCTCTGCCTTTTCTAAACCCAGTTTGAACATCTGGAAATTCATGGTTCATGTACTGTTGAAGCCTGGCTTGGGGAATTTTGTGCTTTACTTTGCTAGCATGTGAGATGAGTGCAATTGTACAGTAGTTTGAACATTCTTTGGCATTGCCTTTCTTTGCAATTGGAATGATACTTGACTGTTTCCAGTCCTGTGGCCACTGCTGAGTTTTCCAAGTTTGCTGGCATCCTGAGTGCTGCACTTTCACAGCACCATCTTTTAGGATTTGAAATAGCCCCTTGTACCAATGTGTTTATTACCTTCATCTCACCCAGGATCCCCTAGTCAATATCCTAGTCAGAACCATCTCTCTCAATATATAATATATATTTTACATCTCGTCCTTATTTCTTCTAGACCTTCAGATATGGCATGAAAACAATTTGCAATCATATATATTGTAGAGTATTATGTTATTAAGAAATATGAAAAATCTTATTTTTGTTAGATCTGTTAAATTTTTCAATGACAGTGATCATAGTGTCAAGGTATTTTTTTGGGAAGAGTGTTCAGAGAGGCTTTCTGCTTGAGATCTTAACAGCATATCATATAAGAAAAAAATAAGTATGTCAAAAACCATGACTTATTCTAATAGACATGTGAATACACCTTTACATAGACATATCTTGCAGCCTTATTGCCCCCTGGTTGAATGCAGCAAGGCAAGATACCACATTTCACAGAAGTCTCCATGACTTTCCAGTTTAAATTTACATTTTCATCAAGAGATATAGTTGATCTTAATGAAACCATATTCTTTATTTGGAATGAAAACATTTTTTGCAATTACTTAAGGTTTAAATAAGGTATACTTTTTACATTGACTCAATCAAAACTTGCATCTTTAAGCATGTCTCCTTTTTAGAAGACACAAAATCTGAGATGTAGACAGAAAAAATGATTGTATCAGCAGGAAGCCTTTGAACTATTTAATGAAAATCACAGGTTGCTGTTTTCAGAAACCTGCAAGAAATCCTTCAGTTTCTCTCTTCTTTTGCTCTTATTACTGCTGTGTAATTGTCAGAGAGAAAAATCCTCAATGATTATTTATCACATTTCTGAGCACTTAGAAGAAACATAAAAACTTTTAAATATTCAGGAAATAGGTTAAACAGTTAGTGATACTAACTGCAAGGAATCCAGTGTCTTTTCATGAATCTCTTGAGAATTATCACTTTTTAGCAACACTTTAAGACCAATTTCTATTTTGAAAACATGGAAAGTATATACTTTTTTGGTCTCATATATTGTGTCTATGTTGAATGTCTTTTCCCCTCTTAGCTGTGATAATTTAACCAAAATAGTAATTTTCAAAAAGAAACATAAATGGTCTGATTTGATGAGATAACCATTTTAATTCACACATATTCCTTTCTAGTTAAGTACATTATTTTGCAGTTTTTTACTTAATATTCTGTGAATTCTCCATTCCTCCATGGTCATTATAATTTTTACTCTATTTACTTTGCATTTACATTTTTCACTCCTATAGGTAACCATAAATATTTTGGAATTTGTTTTAAAAAGTTATTGAATTGTAATATGGAAAGATGGGGAAGATAGAAAAGAGGCTGGCGTGGGGAGAAGAAATTGAGAGCTGCTTGGGGGGTCACGTTGATTTTGGATTGAACATCCAGGGGAAAGGCCAAGTGGGCTAAAAAATATTTAGGTCTGAAACTCAAGGGAGGAGTTTGGGCTGGGCATTAGAGAAGGAATGGGAATATTTTCTAACCAGACTTAGAAAAGGTAGTGAGGTTGCTGTTCGCAGAATGAAATAGAGTGCCTGAGACATTGTAGAGTAGTGAGTGGTTATGAAGTCAAAGGCTTAACTACCATCTACATTCAGATTCTGGCTTTGCTACTCATGGTGAACTCTTTCCCAATCTATAAAGTAGTGGAAGTTGTAAATTGAAAGTCATTACTACCTTATAGGATTGTTGTAAAAATTAAATTAAATAACCCTCTGAGGCATGTGTTGTGAAGTTCGGCTCTTTATAACCCTTCAGTATATATCTCTTATCACTACTGCTGCTACTTCATCTATATGGACAAGAATAAAACCCAAACTTGCTGACTCACCTGAACTTTCATTTCATGATCCCTATCTTAAAAGGGCCCTGGGTGCCTGTTTTATTTACCTAATTCATTCACTGTCTCACTCTCCTAGATTACTATTTTATAACTTATAAAATGCATTTCATTTACTTTTTTGCACTGAGATAATGGGCACTGGGTGATGGCCTTCCTTAGTTATTCATAGTTCCCTTCCCTCCTCTCTAGACGGCTGTTTCCCAGTAATCTTTTTGAAATCTAAAATCTCCACTCTGGTCCTATATGCCAGAGTTCAAACAAAAGATGCAAGTTTTGATTGAGTCAATGTACAAATATGCCACTGTCTCTAATTTCTCTCCTCTTGAATTCATTTCAACCCAGATTTTGCCTGCACCACTCTGTGAGAATTGCTCTGGTAGAGTTCACCAAGGAGTTCCACTTGGTTCAACTGAACTAGCAACTATTAGACCTTGTTTTACTTTAACTGGCAGCATAGTTTGACATTGTTATTCATGTCTTCATTTCTAGGCACAGTCTTTCTTCAGTTCTTGTTTACCTAATTGGTATTTCCTTTCCAGTCTTTTTCCATATTTTTTCTTCATCATCTTGCTGACTTTTAAATATTGATATGCCCTTGGCTTAGCCCTCACGCTTTTCATATTCTCTAGATATACTTGTTACCTTGGTAATTTTATAACAGCTATATATACTCTGAAGACACTCAAATTTATATCTCTATTTACAGCTCGATTATGCATCTGTAATAAAAATTCATCATATCACCATATAGAGTTTTATGTAATAGGTAACATTTGGTCAAATTTGCAGTCAACCCTTTCTCTTGATGACGTAAGCACTTTTGTCCATGCTCAATCATGAACTTTAATTCTCTGCTGTAAAGATTGGTTTATAATGGCTGAAATGTTTATCACTAAAATGTCCTTTTTTCCAACCAAGATTCTGAATAGATAATTAAAAATGTTTATTCATGGAAATAAAACTGGCAAAAATGACTATGAACTCCATTCATACAGAAGTATAGAGCTGTTATTTATCTACTTCCTTCTCTACCACAGTTATATCGTACCTCTCAACACACACACAAGTACCTGCTAGGTCTATGAAACTGGAACATAGGCAGACCAGCAAACATACTTGTTAGTCTGTAATATTCCCAATTATGGTGGATGGTAGAGCTGAGATGCCCTTCCGAATGTGACATTGTTTGGGGGATGGGAAGGGTCATGGTTCAGTCTTCAAGAATCCAGTGTTAACTTATATGATCAACTTTTCCTGCACCATCTGTGTCAGGCTTACCAATTTCCTCCTGCATCTCACAATGTCAAAGCCATCCTGTCAGCTTCTGTGTTTTTACTGTTTAATTAATGTTCACACCCCTGTCATCCCTTCCTCAGGACATCCTTCTCTTGGCTTTTCATTTTTGTGAAGTGTGGGTTGTGATCAGTCTGACCTGAAGATTTCCTAACTGTGGACAGTCAAAGAATTTCTCTCTCTTTCCCAGAAGAATATTGCACTAACGTGCTCATAGCTCAGAATGCATTTCAAGTACACTGAAAATTTTTCCTATGTGATAATGACTGAGAACCCATTTTTTGTCTTCTGAATTCTTCACAGTAGATTTTTGACTGATTGATTTATTAACTGAAGATGGAATGTAATATTTACAATTTTACCCAGTTTTAGTGTTCTGAAAATACTGATTTTACTGGATGTTTTACAACTAGATTTTCTGAAAAGTATTTCCCGCACTTGTTTTGAGTCTGCCAATTGCTTTTTATAATTCATTATTTATTTTCACAGGTGGCCTTATAACTCTAGATTTAGCAGGCGAAAATTTGATTTTTAAAGTATGTCTGTAGTCATAATTTAGTCTAATAATTTATGCATGTAACTCACATTTAAGTAGGCTGATAAACATAAAGCTAATTCAGTGTTCACAGACTTATTATGCTATGGCAGAAAACTACTTGGATAGATTGTAATAGACTGAGGTCCTAAAAGTGTCATCACTGCCTAAAGTCAGCATTTTGAAATGATCTACAAATGTGGCTTCTACAAGGATTTTCCAGAGGCATACTCTTAGATTTGCATATAATTTGTGTGTTTTTAGTGACATTGAAATCCAGCCTTAGGCATTGTCCTCGTTAAAGTTTTATCACTGCTCTTCCCAAGGTCATTTTATAAATTTCTTTTCATTTGCAAATATCTCCAAAGTAATTGCTCTAAATACGGTAAGCATAATTCCCCGGGTTACTAGATTACTATCTACACCAACTCAGACATCGTCAATAGCAGTAATTACTATCTCATTGATTGAGAAGAGAGGAAGAGGGAGAGGAAGTCAGGAGAGATTTCAAAACTCTTAAAAGCATGTAAAATCAGTTACCTCTGGTCAAAGCATTTGGAGGCTATGACATCTAACTGCTTCTTCAAATTCTTTGATTCGATCTGTGAATATCTAACAATTATGACCTAATTAATGAAATATCAGTAAGGATAGTTGGATATCAAATATAGTCTTCCTATGGTTGTATATGAGTTATACTAGAATATAAAATCTTGGGCTCTGGACCTTGGTTTTATCATTTGTACTCCCCAACTCTTATGTAGTGACTGGATTGCAGTTAATCACTTTTGTTGAGTGTATGAATGAAAATCTCATTTGGAGGTTGACTGACTTTGTGAGTGAAGCAAAATGGTTCCCCAGAAAGAGTTTGGATTTGGGACTCAGATATCCTATGTTCAAATACCAACCCTTCCATTTAATAGTTTGCTTAATGCAACAGCTATTTAGTTTGAGGCTCATTTCATGTCTTATGCAAACTTCCTTGAGAGAGGAAAACAGAATTATATATTGTCATCTATTTCTTCTTTCTTTGGATGAACTCCTCTGCTAACTGCTCTCCTGTTTTTCTGCAGGATAATGTAATACCATTTTCTGTAAGATGGGTCTATTGTTTGTTTTTTTTTTTCATACCCTAAGAGAAAGATCAAGCTTCCACTCCACATTTACTAAACACTTCCCCTTGGAAAGGTCATCATTCCTACTCCATCCCCACCACTAGATAGCTCTGTGAAAAAGAAAGCAATTGAAAAAAAAAAAAAGTCTTGTAGTGTAACTCAAACAATAATGGTTCTAGGAAGGGGAACAAATAAACTGTGCCTGATAACTTATACCCATCGAATTATTTTCTGGCTAAAATGAAGAGCTTTCACAACCAAAGTCTGTGCTTCTTGGAGTAGAAGGACGAGGAGGAGCAAGTGAGGAAGAAGGGAATGCTTATTCCAGTGATACTTTTCTAAATGATTAGCTTGCCACACTAAAATTTAGGATCCATTGAAAAAAAATAATGGTCCAAAGTGCTTGAGGCAATGATTAAAACTGTGGCTGCATTCATGAAGATAGGATTGGAGGACTGGAGTAGTGAGAGTTCTGTGAGGTGTGGAAAGAGGAGCAAAATTGCTATTCTCCTTCCACCTGGGATTTTTTTTTTCCCCCACTGTGTTCTTTTCTTATAAAGGGCATTTATTTTATAAGACTGTTCATCTCAAAGATGGAAACTTCAAGGTTATTTGAGGCCCTGTAATGCCTATATCCCCAGGTGGCCCAAACTCAGGGACTGAACTGAGAAAAAACCTGACCCACTGTTCCTCAAGTCAATTAGCCCCTCTGGACTGTAAATGAAAAAATCCAGCTCTGACAATGATCCAACTGTGGGATTAGTGACATGAAGCTGGCAAAGCCTCCTTCTGAACCCTTTGAAATTAACATGCAGTTATGAGATATTTGAAACCGACAGAAGTGCTGTATTTTGCTCCAAGAATTTAAAGTTCTTCCTGAAGCCAGTGATGTGACACATTTCTTGAAGCAATCTGCTTGTGATTCAAATTAGAGGTGTGAATTTCCTTCTGATTCCTAATACATAATGTGCAGATGGGGAGTATGAAGGGATGGATGCTTAAGCTTTTTCTTCTCTCCCTTTATATCAATATAAAGTTATACTTGTTTACTATTGATGCCTCAATCATGTATTTAGTAAGATACCATTTCCCTGGAGGAGGATTAAACACCCTTTTATGATATTTAACCTAGTAGTTTCAAATGTAATGTAATTAAGCATAGCTGAGCAATTAACTGACTGCATCAATCTAAAACTGTAGCTCAAGTCAAAATAAAAATGCTGGTCACAGACATTTACCATTAGGCCTGTGTTTTGGAAAAGAAAATGCTTCCAAGATTTCACAGGTTTCTCTTCTTAAAGTATTAAATGGGTTAGGCTTCAAAACTCTGTTTCGTTTCGTCCTCCCTTCCCTCTGATCCCCCACCATGTTTTACATTTGTCTCAATTGACTAACTTCTAGGCCAGTCATGATCCAGGGCTGGCCACTTTTAACTTGGTGGAAAACTCCAAGAGTTGACAGCATGATTGAGACCTGTGACTATTGCGGATGTATCTTAAAAATCTATTATATATTGTGTAATGGCATTTGATGGCCTTCACTGAATATGAGTAACAATAGCATTTGGCTTAGTGAAGAAAATGGTAAATCTCCCCAGCACTGTGACATTTTCATGAGGCAGCCTGGAATCAGCTACACATTCATCATGTCAAACCAGTCACCATTTACCTTTTATCTTCTTTACATTGCTCTTTTTAATTTAAGCTGATTCCTTTAAGCAGCCTTGTAAAAAGGAGGAAAAAAAGCTTTACCTCATTTAATTTAGTGTTTTATCTGACATTTTCCAATAGACAGAAACCCTAACATATTTGAGCCTTAGGAGATAAGCAAAGAAATTCCTCATGGCTAAAAACAGAAAATTATGCACATAAGTCTCATTTTCAATAAGTAAAAGATTTTGCACCAAATTTAACCTCAATAATAAAAAATATAAAAGAATATCCCTATTTTTCATCTTTTTGGAAGGCTGATTTTCATTGCTAAATGAAGTGGAAATTTCTGGCATCACAGAAATGAGTGAGGATAATGAGCATTATCCCATAGGTTGCTGGATGCCATAAAATATAAAGCAGGCATTTTAGGGAAATTTCTACCCCTGTTGAATTTGGTCATGGTTCTGTTGGTAGGGATAAAGAAGGGGCATCCCCTGCCATTTGTGGTTCTATTTCTGTATCAGAGAGAGTTTTGAAATGCTTTGTACCTCAACAGAAGAAAAGTTTTTAAAACAACATAGCTGTTAACCAGTATCATCAGACAAAATTCAAGCTTTAGTCTATACATTAAAACTACATACAAGGATTAAATGCAACTGTCACCATAATTTTTTCATGAAGCAAAGTATAGAAAATGTAACTAAATGGTAATAGCCTTTGCTTAGTCTGAGCCTGGAGTTTTCATTTGAATGGATGTTATGCCAAGTGTAGCAGCAATGGCAGGAGTAAAAGTCTAGTACAAGAGAAGGGGTATACGTGTTCAGGAAAAGGGGAGAAAAACACATTTACAGATTCCATTTATAAATATTTTGATAAACTTTGTTGTTTAGTCACTAAGTCATGTCTGACTCTTTTTGTGACCCTTTGGACTGTAGCCTGCTCGGTTCCTCTGTCCATGGGATTTTCCAGGCAAGAACACTGGAGTGGGTTGCCATTATCTTCTCTGGGGGATCTTCTCGACCCAAGGATTGAACTCACATTTCCTGCTTGGCAAGGGGAGCCACTAGGGTAGCCCCAAGATAACCCTAAAGCACAAAATGCAGAGGTTTCTATGAAAACAAATGATCATCCTATTTGTTAGTGGAGTTCTGGAAACTACCAGAACTAGTGAGGGGGAGAAAAAGGCAAAAGGATAGTAGCCTTAGCGTTAGAGATGTTTTATATTTGAAGTCTCTAGGGAAACGTTGATACCAATTAATTGTTAAAATTTTGACAAAATATTGATTTATATGGTGATTAAAAAATTGGTAACTTGTTCTTATTGTCTTCGAGTGTGATAAATTTCTTCTTTTTATTTGCCCTAAGAATTCCCATAAACTAATTAAAATGTCAAGAATATTTACTCAAGAATGTAACCCCTTATACATGGCTTTATTTCCCTTAAGATGTTCAGAAATTTGAATTGTTAGTCCTTAATGCTCAAACCTACACATTCTATGATCCTGTTAGTGGCATGTAATATAAAAGGAAAAAAAAAAAAAAACCAAACCCAAACAGAGATATCTTTCTACTTGGTATAGAGATGTTTGTTGCCATCCCATCATTAAATAGTTCTGGTATGTGTTGACACCTAAGGATGCTCCCCTTTTATATGTTTGTTTAAGCTGTCGACATTTTCTAACAAGGAACTGATATTACTAATTCTATTTTTTGGTGGGCATGTAGACATAGAATTGTTTCTTCCATTTAAATTTAAGATATATACATATTAAAAAATGCACTCATTTTAAAGCTGTTGTTTTCAAAAGGTAACTTTGAAATCTAAGTGTATTCGCTGTAAAGAATTGGGCTTCTTTACCCATCTATGTTGACTTTTACATGACACTGGAAACGGTGGGTAGTTTTCTGGTGTTTTTACAGTTTTCCTGCACATAAAATGAAGAGAACAGCTACCACCCATTCATTCCAAATTGGAATGATTCATAAGAATCACACATGTAAAGACCTTGCACAATGCAGAAAGTGCTAGCTCAGCTGAAGCTATTTTGGGAATGAAGGTTAATGCTCATGTCTATCTCCGTAATAGCCACCTGCTCTGTCTGCATATGTTGTAATTTCTCTGTTGCTCCATATCACTTCCTACTCTTGCAAGAAAAGCCTCACGTTTCCTGAAAAATCTTACGATAAAGATATTTTGAGTAGATTGTTTTGCAGCAGGAAATAGAGAATCATATGAGTATTAACACTTATCTTTAAAGAAAGGCTGCTCAGAAAAAAAAATAAAAAATTAATGACAGGTTTCCTTACTAACAATTATAATATCATTGAAGAGTGAGGCTTCTACATTTTCTAAGTACATGTTTCTAGGGCATTTTGGTTTGTTTGTTTATTTGTTTTTCAGATGACACTATTGGCATGTCTCTTTTTGTGCACATAATTTGATTTTATTATCAATAGTGGCAATTTTGAGCCAGAAAGAAAACACAAAATCCTGGAAAATGGTTTGCAAATTCATTATCCCTATTAATCAGAGAAGGCGATGGCACCCTACTCCAGTACTCTTGCCTGGAAAATCCCATGGACGGAGGAGCCTGGAAGGCTGCAGTCCATGGCGTCGCGAAGAGTCGGACACGACTGAGCGACTTCACTTTCTTTCTTTTTTTTTAATTTTATTTTATTTTTAAACTTTACAATATTGTATTAGTTTTGCCAAATATCGAAATGAATCCGCCACAGGTATACCTGTGTTCCCCATCCTGAACCCTCCTCCCTCCTCCCTCCCCATACCCCCTCTCTGGGTCGTCCCAGTGCACCAGCCCCAAGCATCCAGTATCGTGCATCAAACCTGGACTGGAGACTCGTTTCATACATGATATTATACATGTTTCAATGCCATTCTCCCAAATCTCCCCACCCTCTCCCTCTCCCACAGAGTCCATAAGACTGATCTATACATCAGTGTCTCTTTTGCTGTCTCGTACACAGGGTTATTGTTACCATCTTTCTAAATTCCATATATATGCGTTAGTATACTGTATTGGTGTTTTTCTTTCTGGCTTACTTCACTCTGTATAATAGGTTCCAGTTTCATCCATCTCATTAGAACGGATTCAAATGTATTCTTTTTAATGGTTGAGTAATACACCATTGTGTATATGTACCACAGTTTTCTTATCCATTCATCTGCTGATGGGCATCTAGGTTGCTTCCATGTCCTGGCTATTATAAACAGTGCTGCGATGAACATTGGGGTACACGTGTCTCTTTCCCTTCTGGTTTCCTCAGTGTGTATGCCCAGCAGTGGGATTGCTGGGTCATAAGACAGTTCTATTTCCAGTTTTTTTAAGGAATCTCCACACTGTTCTCCATAGTGGCTGTTTCACTTTCACTTTTCATTTTCATGCATGAGAGAGGGAAATGGCAATCCACTCCAGTGTTCTTGCCTGGAGAATCCCAGGGACAGGGGAGCCTGGTGGGCTGCCATCTATGGGGTTGCATAGAGTTGGACACGACTGAAGCGACTTAGCAGCAGCAGTGGCAGCATCCCTATTAATCTTTCTCGGTATGGAAAAACATGGAATTGCCTTGAATCAATGGACTTTTTTTTTTTCCTATTGGCTTAAAATCCTTGGTCAATTCTAATGAAGCCTAAGGGGATAGAGAGCCAAGGAAAAGCCTGTACTTGATAAAGAGTATAACCAAAAAATAGACATACTTTCCTTGTTCTAAGAGTTTTCTGAAGGATTAGGGTCCGATTTTGAAGATAACAATAATTAAAAAAAAAATGACATGAAGCAAGACACTGAATTGGCATATGTGACAAAGGATTGGATTCTTTTCTGTTCCATGTCACCACCCATTTTATTTTTAAATATATTAGTCATTTATATAAACTAATATATTTTCAGTATAGAAAAAAATGGGAAAAAAAACACATAAAAAGGAAAGACAAAAATTAAGATTCCCTCATTATCGCACTCGGGGTAATCACTCTTAACGTTTTGATGATTATATTTCTAGTCTGATATTTGTGTCTACACATTCACAAAATTATACAGTACATATGACTATATTTTCATTTTTTTAAATTGCTTTTTTATGACTTCACCTCTTGCTAGTTTTGTATTTTAGTACCTTGGTAAGTGTTCTTCATATCATATGAATGGCTCCTCAACTTTGAAGAATTCTTACTACCTCAAGTCCTTGAATGTCAACTTCCAGGCTGAGTAAATATGATTGTGAGCTTGGAGTGCTACCAAATTTTTCCAACCTGAACCATAGTGAATATAGTCTTCTGCTGACATTGGTATACTGCGTATTTTTTAAAAAGCCATTCAGAGGTCTTTGTTTCAGACGTGTGCATGCTTGGTTGCGAGGTCATGTATAACTCTTGGTGACCCCACAGAGTGTAGCCCACCAGGCCCCTGTGCCCATGGGATTTCCCATGCAAGAAAACTGGAGTATGTTGCTGCTTCCTTCTTCAGGGGATCTTACTTGATCCAAGGATAGAACCTGCATCTCCTGCATTGGCAGGCAGAGTCTTTGCCATTGAGCCACCTGGGAAGCCCCTGTTTCAGTTACCTCTCCCATAAAAACAAATGTTTTCCATTTGATGTCATAAACATGTTTTATGAGTAAAACAAGATATAAGACATTCTTTAAAAAACTATAAATGCAAGAATAATTTTATTCTTGAAAATAAGAAAAATGCAAGATAATTTTATTTTTGAGGCTGAGTTGTGCTGAATTTAAACTGACATGTATCTCTTTCTCTGAGATATATCTAAGGCTCAGTGTATAACCTGAGTACATGTATTATTTTGTTTTTAACTACTTGATCTAGCCAGTACCATGGATAGGTACTTCAGGAGTCTAGTGTTAAATCCAAAGGTAAATAGGAATTAAATCCAAAGGGATTATACCTTTAGATTTCTTTTCAACTTTAGATTAAGCCCACTTAGAGAAAATACTCAAACATATAAACATGAAAATCACAAATTTATAAACATGCAAATTACGGACTAGCAACTGCATGATATGAGAATGATGCTCCCCGGCACAAAATTATTATCTTGTAAAAATTAAGATGTTACTTTGTTTCCTTTAAATCGTATATAATCATCATAGATATTGTAACAGATATTTTAAACATCTTCCCATGAACCATTTATCATTTTTCTTGTCAATCCTGTTTGTAGCACAATGTTTTCAGACCGGAAGGATGAATCATGACTTGCCTAAGTCACTACTGTTATTCTAGTCCCCTGTGCCAGATACATACTTGCCTAGCTTCCTTAGAGCTGAAGTTTGGAAAGAAGAGCTATGCCTTTGTTGACATTTTAAGTCTATATCCAAGCATTCTGAGACTTTAAAAACTTGATATTTTCATTGTTTAGCCCTCAGGTTTATCTGATATTTTGCTTTTTATTGTTGAAGCAGTTCTTAAGTTATATGCAATATAAAGGCAGTTGACTGCATCTCAACAGGAATTGTATCTTATTTATTTTTAAATTCTCAGCACCTAAAACAATGTTTCCCCCATGGTGGGTGCTAATAATGTATAGTGAATGCATATTTATGTGTATTTGAGGCTTTATAATATGTAGAGAAATTTACTTAAACTATATTATAAATGCTGTAAAGATAGGGGCTTTATTGTATTCACCAGTCTTTTCTGCACTCTGGGCATAATATTTGGCTGCAGTAGGCCCTCATTAAATATGTTTCAATTAATAATTAAGTAATGAATAAAACATTAGTTTATATGATTGCAACAATAACTCTGCAAAACATATCTAGGGAGTGTTAATACATACTCACTATTTACAAATGAATAAAACTGATGCTCAAGATGACTTAAATTGTCCACTCAGGTATGCATTGCTGGTAAAGGTTAGAACAGGAGCTGAAATCCAGGTTGTCCCGTACAGCAGCTAATACTCTTTGCTCATTACCATGGTACCGTCTTGTTCATTTAAAGGTGTGATTGTATAAAATTTGGTTCTTTGGCCAGAGCGTTTCTATTAGACAAGGTATATAAATTAGGATGTTTTAATTTCAGGACTTTCAGGTACCACTTTCAAGCTTGGCAACTACCGGAGTAAAAAATCAGAGCAATCTCTTCTTTTTGTTTTCTTCTTGGTAGTGAGGAAATCCTACCCAGAATTCCCAGTAAGCTTCCCCTCTGGTCTCACTGGCCAGGTTACCATCACATGCCTGTTTCTAATCTCTGACTATGGGAACGAGAGTACTGTGGTTTAGAGTGAAAGGATTTTGGAGAGTTGATTACAGTGACTAGTGTTTAGGGGCAATGAACTAGTATAGGACCATGTGCTAATATCACATTCTGTAAGATTACTTGGGAAAAGAAAAAACTGTATGTCTTTCTCTTAAAAAAAAAAAAAAAAAACTATTGTGATTTTGGGATACTGAGGCAAATTAAACTATGAAAGTAAAATGAAGAGTCTGACTTCATTTCATGTTTAATTTCTGATAGCTATTAGCATCCCCTCTCCCTTTTCCCTCTCTACCCTATGCCCTTAATCTGGACAAGCTGTTAACAAAGCATGGATGCTTTCTCCTTTGTTGCCAAAGGGAAGTTCAAGCCACGCAATCCCCTGCCCACCAGCAGAAGCCCTCATCTTCGCCCCACCCCCTGTACTACAATAAAAACCTAAAAAGACAAGTTCTACTTCTATTACTGTTTATTGACTATGCCAAAGCCTTGACTGTGTGGATCGCAACAAACTGTAGAAAATTCTTCAAGAGATGGGAATACCAGACCACCTGACCTGCCTCTTGAGAGATCTGTATGCAGGTAAAAAAGCAACAGTTAGAACTGGACATGAAACAACAGACTGGTTCCAAATTGGGAAAGGATGTTGTATGTTCCAAATTGGGAAAGGATGGTGTATGTTGTCACCTTGCTTATTTACCTTATATGCAGAGTACATCATGGGAAATGCTAGACTGGATAAAGCACAAGCTGGAATCAAGATTGCTGGGAGAAATATCAATAACCTCAGATATGCACATGATACCACCCTAATGGCAGAAAGCAAAGAGGAACTAAAGAGCCTCTTGATGAAAGTGAAAGAGGAGAGTGAAAATGCTGGCTTAAAACTCAACATGCAGGAAACTAAGATCATGGCATATGGTCCCATCACTTCATGGCAAATAGATGGGGAAACAATGGAAACAGTGACAGACTTTATTTTGGGGGGCTCCAAAATCAATGCAGATGGTGACTGTGGCCATGAAGTTAAAAGATGCTTGCTCCTTGGAAGAAAAGTTATGACCAACCTAGACAGCATATTAAAAGCAGAGACATTACTTTGTCAACAAAGTTTCATCTAGTCAAAGCTATGGTTTTTCCAGTAATCATGTATGAATGTGAGAGTTGGACATACAGAAAGCTGAGGGCTGAAGAATTGATGCTTTTGAATTGTGGTGTTGGAGAAGACTCCTGATAGTCCCTTGGACTGCAAGAAGATGCAACCAGTCCATCCTAAAGGAAATCAGTCCTGAATATTCATTGGAAGGACTGATGCTGAAGCTGAAACTCTAAATACTTTGGCCACCTGATGCGAAGAACTGACTCATTTGAAAAGACCCTGATGCTGGGAAAGATTGAAGGCAGGAGGAGAAGGGGACAACAGAGGATGAGATGGTTGAGTGGCATCACCGACTCAACGGACATGAGTTTGGGTAAACTCCGGGAGTTGGTGATGGACAGGGAAGCTGCAGTCCATGGAGTCGCAAAGGGTCAAACATGACTGTGCAACTGAACTCAAAAAAACAGGAACCTTTCCCCACTACCTTAAGCCATTTTTTGACCATCTAGGGTGTTATACCCTGTGTTCCCAGAAAGTCTTATTTATGTAAGTAATAAAAGTTTTCCTAACCTATTGGTGTGTATGTGGTATCAGTGAACATCCAATCTAAATTTTGGATGGGGATCTATTCTGTGTTTACAGGCTGATTACAATAGGAAGAATGATAGCTGTCAGAGATTTATGTAATATAAACATTTAAGGCTTAATTTTTTTTGTTGTTGTCAAGTAGACCAATCTTATCAATAAACTGTGAATCTATTTTTTTATTAAGTGGGATTTGAGTTGTACTCTGAAGTTCAAATTACCTGCTTCTCTGGCCTACAACACTCTAACCCTACTGTGGTGATAAAAATTCCTCCTATAGTAATTCCTGAGTGTTGAGCTTTGGTCTCTGCTTTTAATGCTTTTGCATATCGCTGCAGGAGAGCCTACATTTTAAGACCTTACAACCTCTTTCTAAGTGAGTTTTTCAAATATTTTTCACTTGTTAGAATAAACCTGTGCTATGTATAATATTCGGAGAAGGCAATGGCACCCCACTCCAGTACTCTTGCCTGGAAAATCCCATGGATGGAGGAGCCTGGTAGGCTGCAGTCCATGGGGTCTCGAAGAGTCGGACACGACTGAGCGACTTCACTTTCACTTTTCA
>NW_011494749.1:3180383-3180790 GCF_000754665.1 Bison bison bison | reverse complement strand
TGTGTGTGTGTGTGTGTGTGTGTTAGAAAAGATATGCTTTGTTTCTGACATAGGTCAAAATAGAGCTAGCATTCGATAAATGAAGGAGTCTGATAGGAAACATGCATTAGTAAATACTCCATAAATAGAGCTAACATTCGATAAATGAAGGAGTCTGATAGGAAACATGCATTAGTAAATACTCCATGCGCACTGCATATATACGTGTATAATCCAACCAGGGTTAAGTCAGGGCTGTGATTCATTTTTCTGTACATAATGTGGAGCAAAGAAGGTATCTAATGTTTTATTTTGATTTTTAACAAGTTCTGTAATTTCTGACAAATCAAAATTCATGTTTGAGGCTGCAATCGGATATGGTGGCAAGTAACAGAGACAGAAGGGGACGATATTTTTGGAAGCAAATA
>NW_011494749.1:3175769-3180283 GCF_000754665.1 Bison bison bison | reverse complement strand
GCAACTCTGATTTAATAGGAGAAACCCAAATACTTTAGATGCTGAAAAAGCAAGGAACATAAATGACCCACATATACAGTATAATTAAGCTTCTTGGATACTAGTCTTCTTAGTTATGTTCTATGTTCAAAAAATTCTGATCATTCTATTTTCTGCAACAATGCATCTAACATCCTCCAACAGGCATTCAAGCTTCCCTTTTCCTGACCACTGTCTAAATTAAACACACTCACTTTTCAATATCTGCCAGCTCCTTTATGTTAGTGTTAAGTCTGTTTATTTAGTCTTTAAGTTCTCCCGTGATTGACTCATTTTATTCTTTCTGCTGGGAAAGCTTCCTCTTTTTACTTTAAAGCACCTTAATCTCATGCTTTCTTCAAGACTCAGTCAAGATACTCCTCAGTTTAAAATTGGCTCCCTCTTTTCCTAAAACCTTGTTCTCCATGTTGGCAGTCTACATAGTGGTTTAGGCATAGTGCCTGTCCTCGGTAAGCTTAGTATTTAATGAAAAGAGAACCAGCAAACATATGAGCATTATTTCTTTGAATCATGAATTATCCTGGGGACATATCAGAAGGACATCTCAGCAAGTCCTTAAGTACTCCAGCCATCACTGGTGTGTTCAGTTTTCTCACAACTCTATTACCCTTTCCTTACACCATAGTTTCACACTTTTGTCAATGTCGTTTCATAAATTGAAGGTGGAGAAACTTTTATTCACTAGATTTTTCCTGGAGAAGAAAACTGTATTTTTTTTCATGGAGATATTTTCATAAGGAACCTAGGGTAGAGGTTGAAGTTTGATGGTAGGCAGGTGTTCAGTGGTAAGAATCCACCTGCCAATGCAGTAGACGGGAGTCTGATCCCTGGGTCGGGAAGATCCCCTGGAGGAGGAAATGGCCACCCACTCCAGTATTCTTGCCTGGAAGATCCCAGGGACAGAGGAGTCTGGTGGGCTACAGTCTATGGGGTCACAAAGTGTCAGACAGGACTGAACACAGAGCACAGCTCTTGTCTGGCTGAATTGCTATAAAGGGGAAAATGAGAATTCATATTGTTCCTGAAAAAATCAGGAGCTGGAGGAGAAAGAAAAAGAGACTGAGACAACTGAGGAATCAATTAGAGATGGTTGAAATTCATACAAAATGCGATGTGAACACTCACTGTTATTCTTGAATCTCAGCAATGTAACTAGATTCCCAAAATCCATGATGAATTCCAGGTGTTCTGTGTGTGTGTGTGTGTGTGTGTGTGTGTGTGTTAGAAAAGATATGCTTTGTTTCTGACATAGGTCAAAATAGAGCTAACATTCGATAAATGAAGGAGTCTGATAGGAAACATGCATTAGTAAATACTCCATGCGCACTGCATATATACGTGTATAATCCAACCAGGGTTAAGTCAGGGCTGTGATTCATTTTTCTGTACATAATGTGGAGCAAAGAAGGTATCTAATGTTTTATTTTGATTTTTAACAAGTTCTGTAATTTCTGACAAATCAAAATTCATGTTTGAGGCTGCAATCGGATATGGTGGCAAGTAACAGAGACAGAAGGGGACGATATTTTTGGAAGCAAATACATATCTGTTAAATCACCAGCCAGCTATGAATGTTGCTTCTCACTGAGGATTTCTATGGAATTGGTAGCACAGATTTTTCTGTCTTTCTGATGTTCTGAGTGACGTTCAGCTCCAGACATGCCGAATGTGATTAAACAACATGAGTAGCAGCATGCCTCAGGAGAACAGTGTGTGGTCGTCTGTGCCGAGTGGTTGGAGGGATTGGCTCAGTGCCGCCTGTCAAAATGCATAACCTTTCAGGCCGGAAAGGTCACAGCCATTTCCTCTGTGGATACAGCAAAGTTACTGAATGAATTCTTGACCAGAAAATGTCCTTGTAGAGAAGAAAGAACCCTGTGCTATAATAGGATTTAATTCCAAAGGCTTGAAGAGGAAATGATTGATCAATTCTGACAAAATTTTAATTCAAAAGAAATTATTGTTCTTCTCACCATATTAACACTCACAGAAGATAGCTTTGTAACTGTATTCCAAAAGACCTCCAAATCACAATTTTTTGAGGGGATGGAGGGTATTGGGGCTTTCCATGACATTTTTCATCGAAACCCTATGGGTTTCAACCCCTTCGTGTTATCTAATATCTTTGATAACAAACAAAATTAAAGCTTCAGCTGTGGTGGAATTTCAACACTCTGGTTTCAGACTCTCTCAGAACTGTAGATTTCATGGTTGTGTACAAACTTTGGAATTAGTTCCTAGAGTCTCCAGCCTGGTATCTGCATTTATAAATACACCAGAGGTTATTTTAATGAGATTAGTCTTGGATCCTCATTCAAAGCAAGGTCCTTGCCACTCCAAATTATTGAATTTAAAAGCCTAAAATCTCCATTTTTAACAAGAATTCCTGCAGATTCTATAACCCATTCCTGAAATTAACCTAATGAAAGATATAAAACATGAAATTCTTCCTATCTTTTTTACATAATAATGATCAAATAGCTTAATATTTTCTTTGATGTTATTAGTAGTTGGACAGAACCTCGGAGTCTCAGTTTCACACATTTAGACACAGTGAAAAGCAAACAGAAAATGAGAGAGAAATTTAACTGTAAAACTTACTGCTTTATAAGCTCATCAGGGAAACTAGTAGAATATTTGCAAACAATAAGCATAAATTGAGATGAATCAAGAAATTAACCAGGATATTGTTTGATATAATTTAAGAAAACAATTAACTTTATCATTCTAAATAAAGTGGCCTTTAAATACCTTCTTTATGCTAGGAGATTACAGATCTTTCTCAGAAGACAGTTCCTTCTACCTCCCACCTAACCAGGATTTGGGGAATAGCTGAGAAAACATTTCTGAAACTGTGAAATGTTACACAGAACCCTCCATAGGATCTCATGTTTTGGGGCTCTGATTCTAAAGAAGGTTTAGAAATGCTGCTGACAGACTAGAAAATTACATCAAATAATAATATCAGAAAACATAAGGGATATTAATTGATCATTTAAGAGAAAGAGAAAAAAATTTTAAGAAATTCTTTGAGTGTGGAATTCTATAATTGAAAAAGATTCAGTAGTTCCTATGGGAGAAAGATGCCTGTTATGAGAAAGCAGAAATAGTCGTTTATTTAAATCTACTACCTAGTAATAAGACTTGAGCACGGGTTTGGGGGAAGGGGGCAGCTGATTTTTATGTCTACGCTGCTGGTTGTATGGTGACCAGCATCTTGGCTTGCCTGGGATTAAGAGGTTTTGTGGGACACAGAAGCATCAACTAGAACATGTCAAGCCTCAGGCTACTGAGCAGAGTGGTCGCCCTAGTTGGTTGACTCCACAACCTCCACCCGTATCCTGGGTGGAGAGTAATTGGCCTCGCCCCTACTTCCTTGCACAGGGATTCATTCAGGCAGGGACATAACCTATGTAGGTTTGATGTGTGTGAAGTCAAGGACTTTTGCCTGATAGTTTGAATAATAAAAGTTCTCCTTTTCAGAGTAGTCTTGTGTTCATAAACTATAAACCAGAACTGTAACAGCCAACCCTTACTACAAGGAGGAAAGGATGCAGCTGACACATGGAGGAAAACAGACCAGGAAAACAGAGGAACCGGGATCCTGATGATAATAGGGCCCTCTCTAGCAAACACCATCTAGAAACCCCCCCATCCCAGGACTATTTCATAGAGTTCAATAAATTCTGCCACCTCTTCCCTTTATAATTCCATAATGCACATACAACATTTAAAGATTATGAAATAAATTAACACCCAAGTTCTCCCCATGCAGCTTAGAAATGGAATATTTACACCTCAGAAGATCACTGTATTCTCCTCTCTGTTACTTTCCTCTCCCATTGTCCAGGGGTGATTATACTCCTGATTATTGTGTTATCATTCCCATGCTTTTCTCTGTGGTTATATTGCATATATATTCATAAACCATTAATATTTTGGTTCTGCTTATTTTACATGCACACACACGCACACATACCTCAGCATGGAGACAGGCCTGATCTCAGTGTCTTGGAAACATTCCTCCACATTGCTGTGCTGTTATCAAAAAAAGTTAACATGCGCAAAGAATCATGTAGTAGTAGTCTTATGTAAACTGCTTTTGTATTTATTTTTAATTTTATTACTGGAGTATAATTTCTTTATATGTTGTGTTACTTTCTGTGGTACAACAAAGTGAAACAGTTATATGTATACATACATCCCTTCCCTCTTGGACCTCCCTTCTAACACACCCCCATCCCACCCCTCTAGGTCATCACACAGCACCAAGCTGAGCTCCCTGCGCTATACAGCAGCTGCCCACTGGGTGTTTTACACTAGATTATATGTATATAATATATTATTATTTATTATAATATAATATTGTTTTATATTATATTATAATAAATAATATCATAATATAATTCATATTATAATTTATATTATATTATAATATTTTAAATTATTTTATATTATAATATTTATTATAAAGG
>NW_011494749.1:3133872-3175523 GCF_000754665.1 Bison bison bison | reverse complement strand
ATTATAGTGTTATAGTATTTGTTATATTCTATATTATTATATATATTATATTATAATGTTTATTATATACATATATCTTAATCTCCTAATTCATCCTGTTGAAATATAATTGATATATAGCACTATATAAGTTTAAAGTGTATAGCATAATTTGACTTCCATACATCATGAAATGATTATCACAGTAAGTTCAGTGACCATCTGTCATATCATGTGAATAGGAAATTATAGAAATAGTAAAGAAAAATTTTTCCTTATGTGAGAACTCTTAGGATTTACTCTTGTAACACAAACTCCCATAACATACAGCAGTGTTAACTATATTTATTATGTTCTCTTTTATTTCCTTAGTACTTACAATTAAAGTAAAACTGGAAGTTTGTACCTTGTGTTTGCCTTCATCCAATTCTACCTCCTCCTACCACTTGCCTCTGGTAATCACAAATCTTACCTTTTTCTGTGAGTTTGTTTGTTTTTAAAGAATAATTAGCCTACAACACTATGTTATTTCCTTTTATATAACTCAGTTCAGTTCAGTCGCTCAGTCACGTCAGACTCTTTGCGACTCCATGGACTGCAGCACGCCAGGCCTCCCTGTCCATCACCAACTCCCAGAGTGTACTCAAACTCAGGTCCATGGAGTCGGTGATGCCATCCTACCATCTCATCCTGCCGGGAGCCAGCGAGAGACATTCCACTCGTGACAAAGGTCATGAGGAAGGAGGCTTGGCATAAGCAAAGGCGGGATCGAGCCTCAGGAGTCCCCCCGGATATTCTCGAGTTTCTACCCCCAAAAAACCAGAGTCTGCCTACTTTATTGCTTTGTGCTCTCACCTCTGACTTTACTGAGGGCTGTCCCCTACCACCATCTCGCTCTCTCTGTCAAAGAGTTAACTTACAGCTCCAATTAATAAAGTTCCTGGGCAACTAGGAGTGTTTAAATCCAAACCCCTCAGCTGGCTCTCTAACTCGCCTGACAAGTTTACCCGGACTCCTACAACTATGCATACCATTGTTTACAGTCTCCCAGCCTCCAGAGGCACGGGAAGCTTAAGATATTCAAATAGCTTAGAGCCTCTCAGAGAGTTAGAAACTGTCAGAATAAACTAGTAAAGGATTTCATTGATGAGCCAATGCTTGTTGCCAAGTTTCCACATCCCCTGAATTGTATCCTTGATTATTAATTAATTAATAGTTGGTATGTAGAAAAAATAAGTAGTGGCCTTGGTGTTAGTAACTTTAGACCCTTAAGGTAATAAACTCTTTTCTTTGTTGTAAATCCATTACACATCCGCCCTATAGGAATGCAATTTTATCTTCGGAAGATGGCGCCAAACCTTAAAATAATTACTCTTAGAGAAAATAAGTCTTTGTTGATAAGTCCTTGTCAAGAGTCATAAAATGTTAATAGGCCTTCTGGCCAGAAGATGATGTAAATCACCTAAACCATTTGTATACGATAAATTTGCAGGAAAGAAACCCTGGTTTTTGATAAGGATCAAAAACTGCTGACTTTGCATCCCTATTATCCTCTATGTGTAACTTAGGGTATAAAAGCCCCTGTTGAAAATAAAGCTACGGGCCTTGCTCACCAACGCTTGGTCTCCCCATGTCATTCTTTTCACATTCTGGCTGAAGTCTCCATCTGGAGCACGGATATCCTCTGCGACCATTTATTTCCCTGGGCTTCTAAGACCCACTCGAGAAGGTGTCTAAGGTGGGGCACCTTCCGCTATTTGAGAGGGCGCCTGCGGCCTCCGTGGTCAGAGCTAATCTGGTGTCACGGGTTATATTGATTTTCCACGTAAACCAAGCTACTCAGCCTCTTTTCTCCACTGAATTTTCCTACTGAGCTGTCCTCATTCTATTACTCTTTATATCTCTAATTAACATCTGAATAGGTCGCCTAAGCCGTCTCTCCTTCGAATACCCCGGATCAGCTGGGGCAGGACCTCGGCGTCATCCTCTGCCATCCCCTTCTCCTCCTGCCTTCAATCTTCCCCAGCAACAGGATCTTTTCAAATGAGTCACTTCGTTGCATCAGGTGGCCAAAGTATTGGAGCTTCAGCTTCAACATCAGTCCTTACACAACTCAGTGACTTGTATTTCTGTACATTTCAAAAGAGTTACCATGATAACCCCTTTTGTAATTAGGTTATTATTTTTTTATTACTAACTTTTAGGAATTCTTAATATTTTTAATAGCAACTCTTTATCAGCTGCTCCTTGTGCAAATATTTTCTCCCAGGCTGTAGTTTGTCTTCTCACTCTCTTGACACTGACTTTCACAGAGCAGAATGTTTTTATTTTAATTTTAATAAAGCCAGTTTAACAATTATTTCTTGTTTTTCCCAGGAAAATTGGTGCATTAATTTATGTTTTAATTCAAATGTAATTGATTTACAATGTTGTGTTAATTTCTGCTGTGCAAAGTGGCTCTGTTATACATGTATCTGTTTTTTTTCAAATTATTTTCCCATTTAAGTTTCTACATAATATTGAACAGAGTTCCCTGTGCTATATGGTAGCTGCTTGTTCATTTTCTACATTAAGTATAGTGGAACACACTGTTTATCCATTCTATATATAATAGCTTGCATCTGATAACCCCAGCCTCCTACTCCATCCATCTCACACCAACCCACTTAGGAACCAACAAGTCTCTTGTCTGTGAATCCATTTCTGTTTTGTAGATATGTTCATCTGTGCCATATTTTAGATTCCACATGTAAGCAATATCAAATGATGTTAGTCTCTTTATTTCTGACTTCACTTATTATGGTAATCTCTCGTGCATTCATGTTGCTGCAAATGCCATTATTTCTTTTTTTTTTTTTTTTTATGGTTAGACGGAGGAGCCTGGTGGGCTGCAGTCCATGGGGTCGAGAAGAGTCGGACACGACTGAGCGACTTCACTTTCACTTTTCACTTTCCTGCATTGGAGAAGGAAATGGCAACCCACTCCAGTGTTCTTGCCTGGAGAATCCCAAGGACGGGGGAGCCTGGTGAGCTGCCGTCTATGGGATCACACAGAGTTGGACATGACTGAAGCGACTTAGCAGCAGCAGCAGTATTCTGTTGTATATACATGACACATCTTCTTTATCCATTCGTCCATCAATGGACATTCAGGTTGTTTCCATGGCTTGGCTATTGTGGATAGTGCTGCTATGAACATAGGGGTGCATGCATGTTTTGAATTATAGTTTTGTCCAGATATATGTCCAGGAGTAAAGTTGTTGGAGCATATGGAAATTTTATTTTTAGTGTTTTGGAGAATATCTGTACTGTTATCCTTAGTGGCTGTACAAACGTACATTTCCACCAACAGCGTAAGATGGTTCCGTTGTTGCCACACCCTCTCCAGTATTTATTTGTAGACTTCTTAATGATGGTCATTCTAACCTATGTGAGGTAATACCTTATTGTAATTTTGATTCGCATTTCTCTAATGATTAGTGACGTTGACCATCTTTTCATGGACCTGTTGGCCATCTGTATGTCTTCTTTGAAGAGTATCTATATAGTTCTTATACTCATTTTCAGTTGATTTGTTGTTGTTGTTGTTGTTGTTGTTCTTTCTGTTGTTGTTGGGTTATATGAGCTTTTTGTATATTTTGGAAATTAAGTCCTTATCAGTCACGCCATTTGCAAATATTTTCTCCCATTCAGTAGGTTGTCTTTTCATTTTGCCTGTGGTTTCCTTTGCTGTGCAAAACCTTGTAAGTTTGATTAGGCCCCATTTGTTTATTTTTGCTTTTATTTCTTCAGTTTAGAATGATTTCTTTCATGGATCATGCCTTTGGTGTTGTATCTAAAAACTATTGCCATATCTAAGGCCGTCTGGATTTTCTCCTATTACATCCTCTAGAAGTTTCATAATTTTAAAATTTACGTTTATGTCCATAATCATTTTGAGTTCCTTTTTGTGAATGGTGTAAGGTCTGTGTCTGGATTCTTTTCTTTTGGTATGTGGATGTCCAGTTGTTCCAACACCATTTGTTGAAGAGGCTGTCCATTCTCCATTGCAGTGCCCTTGTTCCTTTGTTAAAGAACAACTGAGTATCCTCAGAGAGGTCTCTTCCTGGACTTTCTACTGCTTCATTGATTTGTTTACTCTTTGTCCAAAACACACTGTCTTGATTACTATAGCTTTAAGTCTTGAAGGCAATTATCAGTTCACCAACATTGTTCTTCTCTTTTAATGTTGAATTGATTACCCTGAGTCCTTTGAGTCCATATAAACATTAGTCAGTTTATAAGAGTCCAAGTTTTTTTCACTATTATGATATACTTTGTCTTTTATCTGGAAATTTTAGTCTGTTGCACTTTGATTAATAATATGTTTGTATTTTACTACTATACTACTTTGTACACATTGTAGTTACCTCTAGATTTTTAAAAGTCCATTTAGATACTAAACTTAAGCAATTGGAACTGGTGTGATTTATCACATATTGTAAAATTTGATGTTAAAAAATAATTAGCATATATCATCCCTTTATAAATTTCCCGTGGTGTACTAATGCAATAGCAATTTGTTACTAGCTATAAATCATTTAAAATGAACAATTATCTTTATTATTATAAATTTTACATTGCTCCCTTTGCTCATAAGTTTGTATTTTCATGTCAATAGAATTTTATACTAACATAATATAATTTTATGCTTGAAAGTATTTTAGTAATCACTCAGTCATTATTCTCTACAATAAAACTGTGTACATAATTGAAAATTTTAATTTCTTTCCTGTGACCATGTGGATTTATGTGCTAATATTTTCTTCTTAATTGAATTCTCATTCCAATTATTATTAACATAAAAACATCAAGTCTTGAATGTATTAACCATTTGGTGAACAAACATTACACATAAAAAGAATAATTATGTTGAAATAAATTTCTCTTGAGATGAATAGGTGAATGATTTGTGGTATGCTTGTAGGCTGTTTTTAGGACTGTGCATCTGGGGTAAGGTATCATAGTAAGGGTCAAATTGAATGAGGTGTAGTGTTAGAACTTTTACAACATGGAAAAAAGAGCAATTGTAAATGAGGTGAATAAGAACCAACATGATTCAACCAAGGACACACACATGCTCAGGCAAATAAGTTTATAATAGAGATTATATAGACATTAAGGCGGAGAAGGCAATGGCACCCCACTCCAGTACTCTTGCCTGGAAAATCCACGGACGGAGGAGCCTGGTGGGCTGCAGTCCATGAGGCCGCTAAGAGTCGGACACGACTGAGAGACTTCACTTTCACTTTTCCCTTTCATGCGTTGGAGAAGGAAATGGCAACCCACTCCAGTGTTCTTGCCTGGAGAATCCCAGGGACGGGGGAGCCTGGTGGGCTGCCATCTATGGGGTCGCACAGAGTCGGACACGACTGAAGCAACTTGGCGGCAGCAGCAGACATTAAAGCTCTGATTTGCTGCTGTTCAGTTGCTAAGTCATGTCCGACTCTTTGCAACCCCATGAACTATAGCACGCCAGGCTCTGCTATCCTTAACTGCTTCCAGGAGTTTGCTCAAACTCATGGCCATTGAATCAGTGATGCTGTCTAACCATCTCATCCTCTACCACCTCCTCCTCCTTTTGCTTTCAATCTTTCCCAGCATCAAGGTGTTTTCCAGTGAGTTAGCTCTTCACATCAAGTCCTAAGTACAGGAGCTTCAGCATCAGTCCTTCCAATGAATATTCAGGGTTAATTTCCTTTAGGATTGACAGGTTTGATCTCCCTGCTGTCCAGGGGACTCTCAAGAATTTCATCCAGCACCACAGCTTGAAAGCACCAATTCTTCAGCACTCAGCCTTCTTCCAAGGATCTATGCTGTACAGGGAGATCTCTATTGCTAGGCACTCTGCCTGGAAGTCAGCTCTGAGTTGTATATGCATGAAAAGTTTCATTTGCAATATCAAGAGGAAAATATCTATAGGAGATAAACACAGGTTTCCACATTCAATAGCTTCTTTATATAAAATCTTCTTATAAAATTTTCATTAGAGGCAAAGGAAATTGATTTGTTTTAAAATCAGTCATTTCCTGGAGCAAATACTTGCATACTGTGACTATGAACTGTTAATATTAATAATTATGTTACATATAATACATGCATATATACAATATTATGTGCTATAATATGTTATATGGTTGATATTATCAATGACTGCTATAATGTATATGATTAATATATAACATATGCATATATAATATTCATGTATTATATATAATATTAACAACTATCAATATTAGTAACAGGGTAAGGAAGTATCCTTAAATAAAATGCAAGAAAGATGGATTCTACATTGTGCAGTGCTTGCATATTCTATCTCTATATCACACCAACCTCCTGTTAATCATATGGTTCAGAAGACAAGCCAAGCAAGGTTTGGCAGATGGAAGGTACCTTGTGCCTAAAGACACTTGCTCTATTAGGGAGAGTCAAGGTAAATTACTGGTTATGGTTAAAACTGAATGCTAGCCTGCTGAGTATCCATGGTTTTTATCTGTGATTTGGAAGAGGATGCCTAAGGCCGGAATGTGTGTCATCTATGGATACCTGATTACATTGCTACCAATTGGAGATGACCTAATATATGTCTTATGAATAGATAAGGTTTACCTATTCCTTCCATCATCTCTCTTATAATTAACACATGGATATATGTGCTATGCTAACACTATGTCTAATATATCTCAGCAGTTACTTGCTTCTGTGCTTAAGTTTGCCTACTATTTTTTTGTCATGGTCTTTACAACAGAAATGAATATTCTTAAATACTTCAGCAAACATACTTTCCATACTTCCTGTTCTTTGCCTCTTTATTCCTTCCTCTGAACTACTCTTGACTTACTTCACAATAGTGGTACCTTACAGAACACCCTCTGTTTTTCTTGAGACTTGCACAGTGTTATGAATTCTCTATATTTATTTGGACACAAGCCCTTTTCCCACATCCTTTTCTGAAGGAAGAAAGTGGTAGAAGAAAGTACTTCCAGACTTCTTGTTAGCTGAGAAGAAATTAACCCCTCTACATATGGGCCCCTATATATCATGTTTTCTGCTACAATATATAGAGCTGAAACATTCCTACCAAATCAGGAGACCACAAGGAAATCACAGTAACTAGGCTGCCTCATGTCTACTTGTGAATGAACAACATGTCTGGCAACTAAAAGATGATTAACAGGAATTGAAATCTTCATTACAGTCTCTCTAGAGACTCCTATTTTTAGCATATAGCAAAACTTCTAAAAGCCTTGTTTCTACCAGTTCATCAGTGTAAGAAAGCCTTCCTCAGCGATCAATGTAAAGAAATAGAGGAAAACAATAGAATGGGAAAGACTAGAGATCTCTTCCAGAGAAGGCAATGGCACCCCACTCCAGTACTCTTGCCTGGAAAATCCCACGGACGGAGGAGCCTGCTAGGCTGCAGTCTATGGGGTCGCTAAGAGTCGGACACGACTGAGCAACTTCCCTTTCACTTTTCACTTCATGCTTTGGAGAAGGAAATGGCAACCCACTCCAGTGTTCTTGCCTGGAGAATCCCAGGGACGGGGGAGCCTGGCGGGCTGCTGTCTATGGGGTCGCACAGAGTCAGACACGACTGAAGTGACTTAGCAGCAGCAGCAGAGATCTCTTCAAGAAAATTAGAGATACCAAGGGAACGTTTCATGCAAAGATGGGCTCGATAAAGGACAGAAATGGTAGAGACCTAACAGAAGCAGAAGATATTAAGAAGAGGTGGCAAGTATACACAGAAGAACTGTATGAAAAAGATCTTCATTACTCAGATAATCACGATGGTGTGATCACTCACATACAGCCAGACATCCTGGAATGTGAAGTCAAATGGGCCTTAGGAAGCATCACTACGAACAAAGCTAGTAAAGGTGATGGAATTGCAGTTGAGCTATTTCAAATCCTGAAAGATAATCCTGTGAAAGTGCTGCACTCAATATGCCAGCAAATTTGGAAAACTCAGCAGTGGCCACAGGACTGGAAAAGGTGAGTTTTCATTCTAATCCCAAAGAAAGGCAGTGCCAAAGAATGCTCAAACTACCAGACAACTGCATTCATCTCACACGCTTGTAAAGTAATGCTCAAAATTCTCCAAGCCAGGCTTCAGCAATACATGAACCGTGAACTTCCAGATGTTCAAGCTGGTTTTAGAAAAGGCAGAGGAACCAGAGATCAATTGCCAACATCTGATGGATCATCAAAAAAGCAAGAGAGTTCCAGAAAAAATCTATTTCTGCTTTATTGACTATGCCAAAGCCTTTGACTGTGTGGATCACAATAAATTGTGGAAAATTCTGAAAGAGATGGGAATACCAGACCACTTGACCTGCCTCTTGAGAAACCTGTATGCAGGTCAGAAAGCAACAGTTAGAACTGGACATGGAACAACAGACTGGTTCCAAATAGGAAAAGGAGTACGTCAAGGCTGTATATTTTCACCTGCTTATTTAACTTATATGCAGAGTACATCATGAGAAACGCTGGGCTGGAGGAAGCATAAGCTGGAATCAATATTGCCAGGAAAAATATCAATAACCTCAGACATACAGATGATACCACCCTTATGGCAGAAAGTAAAGAGGAACTAAAGAGCCTCTTGATAAAAGTGAAACAGGAGAGTGAAAAAGTTGGCTTAAAGCTCAACATTCAGAAAACAAAGATCATGGCATCCGGTCCCATCACTTCATGGCAAATAGATGGATAAACAGTGGAAACAGTGGCTGACTTTATTTTTCTGGGCTCCAAAATCACTGCAGATGGTGATTGCAGCCATGAAATTAAAAGATGCTTACTCCTTGGAAGGAAAGTTATGACCAAACTAGACAGCATATTAAAAAAGGTCTGTCTAGTCAAGGCTATGGTTTTTCCAGTGGTCATGTATGGATGTGAGAGTTGGACTGTGAAGAAAGCTGAGTGCCAAAGAATTGATGCTTTTGAAATGTGGTGTTGGAGAAGACTCTTGAGAGTCACTTGGACTGCCAGGAGATTCAACCAGTCCATCCTAAAGGAAATCAGTCCTGAATATTCATTGAAAGCTCTGATGCTGAAGCTGAAACTCCAATACTTTGGCCACCTGATGAGAAGACCTAACTCATTGGAAAAGACCCTGATGCTGGGAAAGATTGAGGGCAGGAGGAGAAGGGGACGGGACGACAGAGGATGAGATGGTTGGATGGCATCACTGACTCAATGGACATGGGTTTGGGTAGGCTCTGGGATTTGGTGATGGTCAGGGAGGCCTGGTATGCTGTGGTTCATGGGGTTGCAAAGAGTTGGATCAGTCTCACACATAACGTGCAAATATATCTAAGGATCTCACCATTTTATGACAAAATGTACCCACAATTACTCTCACATAACCCACATAGACTCAGTTTCTCCCTGTATAACACTATTTCGTTGCTTTTGGTCTAATCAGCAATAAATTCAAGCTCCTTCTAATGAAAGTATCTCACTACTCCTGTGCTGTTTCTACCATTGCCCCAATTCTCCCTGCAAGAAAACACTTGGGAATCATTAACTAAAAGTATAATTATTAATAATCCAGGTTATAGAAAGGGGAGAGATTGAGTATGAAAAGGTGAAGTTAGAGGGCAAGACAATTAAGGAAATTGTGACAAACCACACATGTTTAATTTTTGTCTCTTCCCAGTTGTATTCTCTCTCATTAGATACTACTATCCCCTCCTTGGCTGACTGTGTGATGCTTGTATAGCATGATTTGAGGGACCATTGTAGGTTCTCTGCATCCAAACCATCATTACATTACTCCTGCACCCAATCTGTAATTGCTACCATTAATCATTGTTTGAGTAAAAGCAATGTCTCATGATAAAATGAGCACAAGTTAGGGAATTAGAACCTCTCTTTATCTCTGCAAACTTATCTACAAAATGGACACGATAATCCATCTTCTGCTTGTCAAACAGGCTGGCCTATGACAGTCTCTTAATCTTCTGTTCATTTGACAACTATTATTGAGTATTCACCGTGTTACAGGAACTAGGACTATAGCAAAAATGAAATCACATGGAGCTTAAAAGCTAGCTTTTGGAACATAATGAAATCATAGAAGGGTACCTCTTAAAGAGTGTCGCTGTATTTGCAGACATGAGAATCAGGGAAGTGGGATGGCAGAAGACATATAAAGTTAATGGAAAATAAGCTAACGGTCTAGGATGAAAGGCTGTGTGCGTGTGTGTGTGTAGGGATGGTCATAAAAGCTAAGTGACCAGAGGAACATAATAAGCTTCAGCTGTTCAGTCTGTGGCTAATCTTGACCTTCTGTAAATCAATGACCTGGTACTAAATATAGTATCAACTATAATTTCATTTCATATTACTTGTTATCAGAGAGACTTGTAAAACTACTGATATGTGTACAATAGCTATACAAGTTTTAATAACCTTTAAGGGTCACAGCTGTCATTAGATAGGATATTTCCTGGGGGAGGGGGAACACTTCCATCGTAATAGCCTGCCTCCATGCCTTGCTTCTGTTACTCTCTGATTCTGTCCACCTCTCTCTATCTCTTGAGTATTTGATAAAATTTGTCTTGATTCCTTCAAGAAAAAGGGGGCTCATCCTCTCGAAGCTCCTAAAGAATTTTCTATACTGCTCTCAAACCCTTACCAAAGACACTCATTTATTATTATCGTTTGTGTCATCCTAAGGTCTTTGATGAGGACTGCTCTATGTATAATCTACCATGAACATTTAGCAATCCATAAAATATATGCTTCATATGGAGTTGATTTTTCATAGTGGCCCCAAAATGTGTTGTTTGCCTATTTTATGAATAGAGCCTTTAAATTTGACTCTAAATGTATAAGTTCCTGCTTTAAAAAATGCTTTTACAACAAAACTTTTTTGTGCAGTGAATAGGAAAGAACAACAGTAGATAAATATAAAGAGATAAATATTTTTTTTCCTAAGAAAACTTTCATTTTATATATTGCCTCTGAAAGTCCAAATGTCTCTATTCTTGACTTTTCTATTTGGTCTTTTGCCGAACCCCCAAATTATAGATGCCCCAAACTAACATCTTCTCTATGAAAAAGAAACTTAATTCTCTCTAGAAAATGGGTAGGATAAAATCCTGAGTTGGGTGCATGATGGTAAAAGACCAGTTTACCCTTTGTGACAAGCTGGCCAAGAGACCTAAGATAACCACAAAGAAACCTTTGAAATCAGCAGAAATTACGCTGGCAGGGAGGGTTCCAAGGGAGAGATGTTCTCAGTGAGGCTATGTTTGACAAACGATGCTCTTCAGCCTAAGCCTGTTTGATATAGCATGTGATTCTGACAATTACTGCAGGGATGCTATTTTTATTTAGCAAATGCATGGCTTCTAATGTCTTTGTATTTATCACTTGCCCCTTGTAACACTTTCTTCACTTAGAAGCACCACATTCTGTTAAGTAGACAGAGAATACACAATTGCATCCCAAAACACAAAATATAGTTCAGTAAATAGTTTATCACACAGATGTTCAGAGCACATAATTTTGACACATAATTATATCTCAAATAGGAGAAGTGTCAACAAGCTGAAGAGGAGTGGAAGATTTGGTGGGTGGGGAAGAAATATTACAAAAATAAAATTATAGAAACAGAGGAAAACTAAGGGTGAACTAGAGCTGCAAAGCCAAGAGGGGTGCTAGAGATTTTTTAGTAAAGTTCATTACAAAGGGCCTTTGTTGCTAAATTTCAAGGACGGAATAAAGCATATGTATCCAGGTAGAAGAGCAAGTCAGTATCGAAAGGGAAATCATGGTGGTCTTGGACTTCTTCCCAATAACCCATAATTCCAGAACTACAGGGCAGCCCAAGAATGTTATATTCTCCCATTACCCTTCATCTCTAAAGGGAACAGAAAGACATTAAATAAAGCAGAATTAGGAAAATACAATATACATCATTGTTAAACCAATAAAACTATTATATAACAAAATGGAACACAAAGAACTAACTCTATATTTAAATACTCAGAAATAGAGAAATTAAACTTAAAAGCTTCTGCACAACAAAGGAAACTATAAGCAAG
Source organism: Bison bison bison (assembly GCF_000754665.1). NCBI lineage: Eukaryota > Metazoa > Chordata > Mammalia > Artiodactyla > Bovidae > Bison > Bison bison. Next base: position 3,163,449 of record NW_011494749.1, on the reverse strand, counting down.
GTGAAAAGACAGCCTTCAGAATGGGAGAAAATAATAGCAAATGAAGCAACTGACAAACAACTAATCTCAAAAATATACAAGCAACTCCTGCAGCTCAATTCCAGAAAAATAAATGACCCAATCAAAAAATGGGCCAAAGAACTAAATAGATATTTCCCCAAAGAAGACATACAGAAGGCTAACAAACATATGAAAAGATGCTCAACATCACTCATTATCAAAGAAATGCAAATCAAAACCACTATGAGGTACCATTTCACACCAGTCAGAATGGCTGCGATCCAAAAGTCTACAAGCAATAAATGCTGGAGAGGGTGTGGAGAAAAGGGAACCCTCTTACACTGTTGGTGGGAATGCAAACTAGTACAGCCATTATGGAGAACAGTGTGGAGATTCCTTAAAAAACTGGAAATAGAACTGCCTTATGATCCAGCAATCCCACTGCTGGGCATACACACTGAGGAAACCAGAAGGGAAAGAGACACGTGTACCCCAATGTTCATCACAGCACTGTTTATAATAGCCAGGACATGGAAGCAACCTAGATGTCCATCAGCAGATGAATGGATAAGAAAGCTGTGGTACATATACACAATGGAGTATTACTCAGCCATTAAAAAGAATACATTTGAATCAGTTCTAATGAGGTGGATGAAACTGGAGCCTATTATAAAGAGTTAAGTAAGCCAGAAAGAAAAACACCAATACAGTATACTAACGCATATATATGGAATTTAGAAAGATGGTAACAATAACCCTGTATGCAAGACAGCAAAAGAGACACAGATGTATAGAACAGTTTTATGGACTCTGTGGGAGAGGGAGAGGGTGGGATGATTTGGGAGAATGGCATTGAAACATGTATGATATCATATATGAAACGAGTCTCCAGTCCAGGTTTGATGCACGATACTGGATGCTTGGGGCTAGTGCACTGGGATGACCCAGAGGGATGGTATGGGGATGGAGGAGGGAGGAGGGTTCATGATGGGGAACACAAGTATACCTGTGGCGGATTCATGTTGATATATGACAAAACCAATACAATATTGTAAAGTGAAAAAATAAAATTAAATTAAATTAAAAAAAAAGAAATAGAGAAATTCTATAGGAAAGAGTAGGGCTGAGTGTTTAAACCATTGAAATACAGAACCAGTTTTTAAGGACTTCAATATTTTTATGTTGATTTCATATGACTCTAGATTGATATTTAGGAAATAACATGTCTATGGTGAAGAAACTATTTGAAATTCATCACAAAATTTAGTTTCATTTCAGTTTTTTTCTTCACCCAAATATGAGAGTAATAATCAAATATCTCTTTTAAATGCAAACAGTACTTCTTTAGGATGGTATGGTAATGGTTCATTTTTGTGTTGACTTGGCCTGTGTGATTGAAATTTTAATATTAATTCCGTACCAATTTTTACAAGTTCTTTTTAAAGGGAGAAATTATTCATATGCTATTTCATGTTGAAAGTCTATCAGTAAAATCTAAGGAAAGAATTTTTTACTATTCAGCACAGTTTAGGGGACCAGGCAGTGTTGTGACTGATGCCTAAACTTTTCTTGAGTTTTTAAAAGACGATCTTTTGGTAAATCCTCCACTCTATTAATATCACATGTCTATGTAGTAAAAACTTATCTTGCAAAAGTCCTATGGGCATCTTGGACTCCATCTTGCTTTGTAATAGCCTAAATACCAAGAAGGATTGAATCTCAAATGGAATCAGCCAGGAGTTCTCCACTTGGCACATTACTAATTTTTAAAATATCAATTTGACTTTCATATATAAAATAATAGTAAAGCCATACATTTCTATTCAGTACAGAGAAGTGTTTACTGCCTTTCAAGTCTTAGAAATTATTTTAAAAATCTTTTATGATATTGCAAACTCACTTTTACTTTTAATTTCTATAAGGAAACACTACAAATAAATCCAGTCCTTTACTGGTCTTTGCTGATTTATTTAGCATTTTTAGTTGCCTAGGGGCAGTGGTAAGTTCAGTTTCCTGAGAGACAGGGAGAAAAAGAACTGATGGGATACTGAATGTCACTATCAACATATTTCTAAAACACCCCATCACTTGTAGCTATATATTGATAATAGCATCTTACATTATATGATACCAGAAACTGTAAAGATAATAACACAGCAAATCATCACAACCATCCTTTTATAGGTTGGCTTATACAGATGAACAAACCCTGAGGTTTAAGTTACCTGCCTAATGTCACAAAGCTAGTAAATGTCAGAGCTGTGAACTGAACCCAGAAAATTTGACTCCAGAATTTACTTATACTGCCCACATGATACCCCAACAAGTAATTTGCCTACACAATTAATTAATAGCCATATTCCTAGGTTGATAATGGGCAGGATAGCCCTATGAGTAGCATTTCATGAAGAATATTAGTATATTCTCACTAAGGATAATATTACAAATATCCTTTAAGACTGAAATTGTTCCAAAAAGAGAAAATTCTCTCTGGTTGGTGGCATAATACCACCATACTAGGTGGGTTTACTCTTTGTGGAGTTTTGGGAGGATATACTTGTGTATTCGTGGTAGGAGAAGGACTTGAAATTAAATGAATATAAGAAAAGAGAGAAAGGCAGGTGCTCTTGTTGGCTGCTCCTTTGGGCCATACTGATAGTGTCATTAATACCCTAATTGTCATGAGAATATATGTTCTTATGTCTTCACAGGAGGCAAGGAGGCAAGCAGATAAGGGGAAGAAGATAAATCTAATGAATAAAAATATTAGCAACTGTTGCTATGTCAGTGCGGAGAAGGCAATGGCACCCCACTCCAGTACTCCTGCCTGGAAAATCCCATGGACAGAGGAGCCTGGTAGGCTGTGGTCCCTGGGGTCTCTAAGAGTCGGAGACAACTGAGCGACTTCACTTTCACTTTTCACTTGCATGCATTGGAGAAGGAAATGGCAACCCACTCCAGTGTTCTTGCCAGGAGAATCTCAGGGACGGGGGAGCCTGGTGGGCTGCCGTCTATGGGGTCACACAGAGTCAGACACGAATGAAGCGACTTAGCAGCAGCAGCAGCAGCTATGTCAATGTGAATCAAGAAATAATAGTTTCAGTAAAAAACAGGCCATGGATATTTATTTTTATTGCATAGCACTTAGGATTATTTTGAGGCATTGCAACTTATGCTTCTATTGCCAACAACATTTGTAAAATTGACAGTTTTACAGGGAGGATTGTGAGCAGCTATAAAAATATTATTTTCCTATAGATAAAAGTTAACTCTGATTTCCATCAACCCATGAAACATGGTTTAGGGTTCAATCAACAGTCAGAAGCAAGAGTGTGGAATTTAATCTTGGTTGTTTAATCCTTAAGGATCTGCAAGTATCAGACTATGTTTTCTTTGAGCCTGAGTCCCTTTCTGACAGTGAGATAAGAACCCAGAGAGAAATATTTTTTCAGCCTTTTAGGGAACCAGGTCTTTCATTACTATACCATGAAGATTTAACTGTAACAATGCTACCGTCTCTCACTGAACAACACACACACCAAAAGCATTTTACTCTGGGCATTTTGGAGGTGAGAGTATACATAAAATGCTACAGTTCAGTTTCCAGCAAAAAAAAAAAAAAAATGTTCTTGAGACCAACAGAATATGTATGTTATGTGTCTCTCCATTGATATGGTCATTAGTACTGTGTTCATATGTGCAACACCTTCTTAGAAAAGCTTTTTGAAAAAGTTTGAATTGTACTATGTGTCTACTCTAACTCATTTGAGAGAATATAGGAAAATAATCTACAGGAAATCCATGATAAACTAAAATATATGGAGACTAATAAAATGTGTTTGTATGTTAGATAGGTAAAGACTACTTCTGTTACCTAAAAAAATGAAGTTGGATGAATATTATAAGAAATAACTCTACACTGGACTTTATCAAAGAGTAGTCCACTATAGAAGAGGAAGAGAAAAAGAGGAAACTATATACCATTACATTAAATAAGATTTTACTTATGTTCATTTATGAAATGGATATTGAGCCCCTAGTATTTACTAGGTATATTTTAAATAGATGCTTGAAATATATCACTAGGCTAAAACAGATAAAAATTAGTCTTTATGGAGCTTGAATTTTAGCAAGAGGAAACAGAAAATATAATGATAAAATAATATAGAACATTAGGAGGTGATAAGATGTGTGGCAAAAATAGAGCAAGGCAAGTGGGTATGGAAAAATTATGAAATCAAGGACCTAGATGCTGTATCTGGATTATATGAAGCAGTAGAGTTTAATGTTTTTAACAGAATGATGAAGAGGGTATTCAGGCAATAATAGTTTAAGGAAAATTGTTGATTCCTATGATGGTTAATTTTATGGGTCAACTTGACTGGGCTAAGGGATGCCCAGACAGCTGGTACAGCATTATCTCGAGGCGTGTCTGTGACAGTGTCTCTAGAAAAGATTGGCATTTGAATCAGCAGACTGAGTAAAGAGGGCCACCTCTGCTTGTGTCCATGTGCACTACCCAACCTGCTGAGGGCTCGGATAGAACAAAAATGGTGAAGGAAGGATGAATTTGCTCTCTCTGCTTACCTGTGACAACTCTCTTCTGCCCACAGACACTGGCACTTCTGGTTTCCCCTTCTTTGGACTTGGATTAAATTACATCAGTGACCCTCCTAGTTCTCAGGCTTGAACACGGCAGACGGTGGGACTTCTTGATCTGCAAAACTGTGAGTCAATTCCTATAAGGAATTTCTTCTTTTATAGCTATAACTATCGCAAGCTATCTCTCTCTCTCTCTGATGGAAGAAGCATGTAGTGAGACGTTTGGTTAGGTACAATACTGACTTCCTAGACACTAGTGTGTCTAATAGAAGATATACTGCTTTCCTAGATAGCAATGTAATTTAGTCTGTTCCAATTCACCAGTCCTACATATAGTGCCAACTTTTGCTCAGTTTCATGGTAATATTGATAAATTATTATATTAAAAAACATCTCATTTTTGATTATAAAGTCCAGGAAGGGGAGCTGGATCAAGGAGCAGAAGTGGTTTCTCTAATCCTTTTTCTAATAAAGATTGTCCTTTCAGAAGAGAAAATTATGGGAAAAGCCAATAACTATCAGCATTTCATAATTTTCAGTGGTGGTTTATGGTATAAGACTCATGAGGTTTTGATTCGTATTTCCTTAGTGATTGATGAGGTTGAATACCTTGTCATGCTCTTGTTACTCATTTGAACATCTTCTTTGAAAAATGTCTATGTTCATAGCTGAGTAATATTCTACTGTGTATATGTATCACAGGTTTCTTATCCATTCATCTGCTGATGGACATCTAGGTTGCTTCCATGTCCTAGCTATTGTAAACAGTGCTGTGATGAACACTGGGGTACATGTCTTTCAATTCTGATTTCCTCAGTGTGTATGCCCAGCAGTGGGATTGCTGGGTCATATGGCAGATCTGTTTTAAATTTTTTAAGAAATTCCACACTGTTCTCCATGGAGGCTGCACTAGTTTGCATTCCCACCAACAGTGTAAGAGGGTTCCCTTTTCTCCACACCCTCTCCAGCTTTTATAATGAGGCAGATGAAGCTGGAGCCTATTATACAGAGTGAAGTAAGTCAGAAAGAAAAACACCAAAACAGTATATCAATGGATATATACAGAATTTAGAAAGATGGTAACAACGACCCTATATACGAGACAGCAAAAGAGACACAGATATAAAGAACAGACTTTTGGACTCTGTGGGAGAAGGCAAAGATGGCATGATTTGAGAGAGTAGCATTGAAACATATATATTACCATATGTGAAATAGATGACCAGTCCAAGTTTGATGCATGAAACAGGGGACTCAAAGCTAGTGCACTGGGACAACCCAGAGGTATGGGATGGGGAGGAAGGTGGGAAGGTGGTTTGGGATGGGGGACACATGTACACCCATGGCTGATTCATATCAATGTTTGGCAAAAACCACCACAATATTGTAAAGTAATAAGCCTCCAATTAAATAAATTAATTTTTTTAATAAATTAATTTTTTAAAAAAGAAAGAAAAATGTCTATTTTCTCATTTGTAAAATTTGAATTACTTATTGTAGAGTTTTTAGCTGTTGAATTATATGCATTTCTTATATATTTTGAGTATTAGTACATTATGACATTTGTGGTTTGCAAATATTTTCTCCTATTCAGTAAGTTTCCTTTGCATTCTGTGTATGGTTTCCTTTGCTGTGCAGAAGCTTTTTGGGTTACTTGCTTGTTCTTGCTTTTATTGCTTGTGCTTTTGGTGACATAGCCATGAAATCATTGCCAAAACCAATGAAAAAATATTGTCCCTTTGTTTTATTCTAGGAGTTTTATGGTTTCAGGTCTTGCATAAGTATTTAATCCATTTCAAGTTAATTTGGGGGAGAGGTGTAAGACTGGAGTCCAGTTGCATTCTTTTGTATATGAATATCCAGTTTTCCTAGCACCATTTATTGAAGAGACTAACTTTTTTTTTCTTGATTCCTTTTCAAATATTAGTTAGTTTATTAGGGTTTATTTTGGAGCTCCTTATTCTGTTCCATTGGTCTATGCATCTTTTTTATGCTATTACCATACTGTTGTGTTTTTTGAACTACCTAGTCACTATCTTGATGACTTAAATGTTATTATTGGTATTCAGAGACTGTTATTTTATTTTGTAGTGTGAATAGCTAGGTTGATATCATTGAGATTAAAATTTATATCATGAGATAAATTCAATTGGCAAATTTTAATGAAGCTAAGTAAAATCTGTAATAATGAATGAAGAATAATCAGTAAGAATTCTTGATGTACTTTATCTTTAAAAGTACAGATATTTTACTTTTGACCACTATAAAGGCATGGAAATAATATCAAAGCCAGCAGTAAATGAGCATAGCCATTGTCCCATGTGAGGGAAATAGCACTATATGGAGACCAAACATGATAAGTAAATATATATAATATTTATAAAAGAGAGGCTTCTTGCATTGATCATTGATGAGACTGTAACTTGAACTGCAGATTATGATGAATTCAAATCTTTGTAATTGAAGCTCAACAAACAACAAAATGAAATAAAGCAAAAATAAAACACTGGCTGCTTACTCCAAGGCTAGTATTACTACTTCATCTCTGCTAATATCTCTTGTTTATGAATTAGGTGGTGATCTCTGACATCATCAACTGTGGTTCTAGATAGCACTTTTTCTAGAGTTTGGCAAGTGACTCAATTCTGGGAATAAGCCCTTTGGGAGCAGAGATAGCTCAGAGAAAATTACTCCTAGTTAGTATAAAGTTACAGTAGATTCAAGAAGAAGCATTTGTTCTGGGTTACACCTTGCTTGTCTCATTATTTTGAATGAAATCTTTGTGGGGATATGATGATCAGAATAACTTCCATCATTTTGGAACACTGAAAAAAGAGACCTGGGAAACTATAGTGATGCCAGTCATAAATCCTTGGTGCTGACTTAACAAATGACTGCAAGAAATAATTATCCTACCCTTGTTGAGTGAGGAAGAGAAAATCAAGTCTCTAGTCTAGGCTACAATAGTTTGGCTATTGTCTCACTTGAAGGGAAAGCCTTTCCTAATTGATACATTAGCATGTGTATACAATCTCTATGTTAAAAAAGAAACACTGTCTGTTGGTTGTAAAGGCTACCATAATCACCAATACTAGTAGTGAACAGTTAATTCTTTCCATTTGTGATTTTTTTTTTTTTTTTGGCGCAGTGCTGTTGCTCTTTCCTGAATGCTTCATTCTGTTGCAGGAACTGGAAGGTCATTAGATGAGGCTAGGAGTGAGGGGATACTTTGTTTCAACTATTTTGTCCCCAGTGCCAATCAAAGTAACATTTAGTTTTTACATGAACTTTGTTCCTATTTGAGCATTTTTCCTCTAAGGGTAAGATGAAGGGGTGTTCTGATAACCTTCATTAGAAATAATGTATTGACTAGTGTCGGCTTTCCAGGTGGTACAGTGATTAAAAAATATCTGCCTGTCAATGCAGGAGACAAAGGTTTGATCCTTGGATAGGGAAGATTTCTTGGAGAAGGAAATACCAACCCTCTCCAGTATTCTTGCCTGGAAAATTTCATGAATAGAGGATGAGGTCAAAGGGTCTGACAGTACTGAGCAACTAAGCATACACACATTGCCAATTGTACTGGAACTCTTGGAAAAACTTGTCCTTAACAGTGTTTGAGTAAGTTCCTCAGAGATGAGCAAGACATTTTAGGTGGAAAAATTAACCTTAATTTTAGGCAATTAAGGCCACTTGGTAGAGTCTAAGAGTAATTTGCTAAGTGGTAACCTGGAGGCATCAAAGAAATAATTTTCCACATAAATTGCCTGAATTTATCTCAAAAGAGCATTCAGCCTCTCTAAAGTAAAGTAATAACTCTTAACCTTTTATGTGGTCGTGTTTCAGGACCTCTGTAAAATGTGAGCATATTCGGAGAAATAATCAATGCATATTTATAAAGATACTGCGTAAAATTTTAGGGAGGTATGCAAGTTCACTGCAGAGTTTCCCAGACTCTCTGTCTTCCCATTTTTCTGGTTTCTATCTTACATAGTAGCCACAGTAGCTACTCAGTGGTGTAATACATCCTGAACTTCTTTGACCCCCAACCTTGTGATCTTTCAATAATTGCAAATGCCAGCGTTATTATTCTGATAAACCAGGAGCATTTGGTAAATGTTCTATTGATTCTGAATGATTCAGATAAGTTATGAAAGTCTCCTGGCAGTAGCAAATCTATGGCTATGGTTTCAGATTAGCAATAAGACTCATGTGACATAAACAAAATGGCAATAAAATCTAATAATAGAGAATAGTAATATAATACTATAGTTAATTAGCTGCTTAGAAGGATACAAAGCAGGAAATACAATATCTTCATCTCATTAGAAGGCCTGAGCAAAATATATCCAAAAATGCAACTGCTTTTGTCTCCTTAGATACATGGGTCACACATGGTTGCCACAGGTGAGGATCAAAGAGTATGAGGATCACCTTGACCTATGGAAGGGCATCACCCCTCTACCCACCAATTTTGTATACCATTGCAGTTGAAGCCTTCCATCCCAAATCACCTCTCTCCCAAACCAGTGCAGTACCACACCGCAAAGGAGGCATAAACATTCATTTGTCTTCACTAGTACTTCCAAGGAAAATGTCAAGCAGTGTTGTGTTAAATTCAAGCAGGCCCAGTGTTAACATTTTATTTACACTGCCCTTTGACCTCTAAGAAACTCTGATATTAGATGGGAATCCTGGTATGAATCAGTACCATTGTGCCAGGCCTAATTTCATAGGAGTTTACAATGTAATGTGAATTATTGGATAACAGTAGATTAGCAAAATAAAGAATGAAGTCAGTAATATAAAAGATACCTAAATCAAATGCATCATTCTGATTCTGTTAAGGCTGAGAAGACATCATTAAACCTTCACCGAAAACATAGCATTTAATTGAGGCTCAGAAAGAAGGTTAAGTTTGTCTGATGCACTAAACAAATGTTTTGAGGAGGTATAACTTCCTTTAAAAGAGATTGTCTTACAATGATTTATATAGAAATATATCAGCTCCACAAAATTTTCTCAAAATATGTGTAGTCAGTGGAGCAAGTATTACATTTTAAAATATCTTCAGTATGTCCCAGGTATAACACTGAAATAGGTGTAGTTTTGTGTGAGAACACTGAAAGGAAAACTACATTCTTCAGGGACTTTGTGTATATCAGGCACTATGCTAAATGACTTACAAATGCTATTAATGTCTTAATTATCTCTAGCTTCATAACAATCCTGTGAGGTTGATATTCTATTCATTCAAGAGGGAGAACCTGAGACTCAGGGCTGTGAAGTAATCTACCCAACCACTCTCATCTCGTAACCAGTGGAGTCAGGATGTTAACCAAGGTCTAACTGAATTCAATTTAAGGATTTTTTCAAGTATATTATGATACTCAGAGGCCACAGTGTTAGAGTTGCCTACACAAATTAAAGACTATTCAGAAAAGGATAAACATAATGTTGGAGAATAAGGACAACATGTACAAAAGAATATTGAAAGAACTAAGGATTATTAGGGGAGATTTGCCAGCTCTGAATAATGCACAGACTCGCTCTAAATTCTGAGCCAACTGAGATGAAGTTCAAGGATTTGGATGAAAGATGGAATGCATCCAGTATCAACTTTATTATCCAAAGCACACAGCTTACTGTTCACATTGAATGTGAAAATGTGTCTTGGACTTAACAGTGAAGAGAGGCTTTCTACACTCTTCGTTATGAATTGAACTCTCTTGCCCATCCAGTTTCAGGCCAGGCAGTTGAATAACCGTTATTTCCTATAGTTAGTAAGACTGGGAAGGTCTTTAGTGGTGAGCTTACCACATAGACAGGATTGAGGAGAATATCTGCCACTTAGAGGCATTCCTGTCATCTGGGAGAGAAACTGCAAAAGGCCAAGACAGACATGGTCAGTGAACTTGGAATATTAATTCTGACCATCAGAGAGGAATCGATATTAGGCCTTTGCCTGTATTAATCATTTTTTTTCCAGGTGGAAGAGAGAAGAGGCTATGCATAGATGGTGTGAATAGAGGGAATCAAATTGTGTCTCTCCTACTCATCGCTGATGAAAAAAGAAATAAAATTATTCTTCTATAACCTCATGGATAAAGAAATGTTCCTTTTCCTCCATCCTTGTAACACACAGACCCTAGAAAGAAAAGACAGAAATGTGGAGAGGGATGGGGAAATGAAATGCTTTCAATTATTTAAGCGATCCTAATGTGGTAAAAGAAAAGGCCTCATTCAGAAGATAAATGTTTATAAGTTAAAGCAAGCCAGAGTTCTGCTTATTATAAGAAAGACTTGCCGTGAATTAGAGCTAGCCATTAGTAGAATGAGCTGCTTTAGTGTTGCATTAGCAAAGACTTATGCCAAAACTACTCATAATTAATGTTCCAATGACCAGCAAACTCAGGGAAAATTCTTCTAATGAAAACCTTGAATCCTCACTTACTTTTAATACTTGATGGTCTTGACTCTTCCTACTTCTTAAATACTTGGATAGCTTTTCATCTTTTCAAAAGTCAGTAGAGACATTCATCAGGAGCATTCAAGTGGACACTGGATGATCATTTTTTCTCTCTCAGTTAAGAAAGCAGAACACTTGATTTTCCAACAGTGCAGTAGAGAGGCTAAGCTATTTGTTGAAGAAGTTCGGTTAGAGAAAAGGACTGCAAGTGAGGGAAAGTCATGGTACTCTAAGGATTACATTAAATCTATAGCAATTAACTTAGAAAGCTCATCACTTTTTAGTATTAAAACTTAAATATTAGCAAAATATTACTTGTAAAATACTTTATCACTTCTACTGTGTATTGAGACGACATTGTAGCATGATGACTTCCAGTCCTTTTTTGGAGTATTTTCATTTATATATTTTTAAAAGAGATATTTTTATTCACTGAGGTACAATTTACATACAGTAAAGTTCACCATTCTCATGTGATATATGTACAATGTATAATGAATGTAATCATCACTATAATCAAAATACAGAACATTTCTCTCAGCACCTAAAATTCCCTTTCTGCTTCTTGGAGGTCAAACCTCTCCCTCCCCATCTTGTAATCACTGGTCTGATTTTGACCTTTCAAGAATTTTGTATAAATCTGGTTGTACAGTTAGTGACATTGTTCATCTCACTTCTTTCATTTAGCCTGATGCTTTTGAGATTGAACCATGTCATTGCATGTATCTGCTCATTGATTTTATTACTAAGTAGTTTTCTATTATATGGATATGCCACAATCTATTTATCCATTCTACGATTGGTCTGTATGTGGTGGTTTTCCAATTGTGCAGACTATATTAATCAGGAGACCTTTGACTTAGAGTAACAGGAAGTTCAAATTGATTTAAGCAATAGAAAATTTATTTCCTCATTAAACAGCAAGCTTAGACATAGGGTCGTTCTAGATTTTGTTGATTTAGTGGGTTAGCAATGTTATAATAGATAGTCTCAGGTTCTTTCCTTCTTCTCTTGTTTTCCACCTTATGTTCAACTTTATCCCCTGGCTTCCAGATGACTGAAGTGGGTTCACGTGACTTATGCATTCATAACATGTCAGAGAAGAGACTTCTTCACAATAGCACCTCATTTCCCAAACACGCACGCACACACACACACACACATACAGATTTTTCTTCACATTTTATTGGCCAATAGGAATCCTGTCGGGGGCAGGAAGAAGGAAATCTGAGTGAATAAAGATCCAGAACTTTTTCTGTTTTGGATATTATTTTATCCAGATTAAGTGCCTGTTCTCCATAGTATATATTATGTCAATTGAAAAAAATATTCATGAAGCTTATTGATTAAAAGAAAAATTTGAGGGCCATTTTTATTTAGTACATGTGAGGAAATAACTTGTGGTTTTATGAGATAATCTGATTCCATTACTGAAATTAATTTATTTTAAAAATGTTAATTATCTAATATCATTATATGAAACATGGGCATTACTGAAAATAAAATCCAAGAGAAAAACCTGAATTGTCACTTTCTCTTTTTAAAAATTTAATCTGGAGTTGTTTATAATTTTTTAAAAATCTCGCATTGGTAAAAAAATATATAGATATATTCAAGATATCAATGCACTGGGTTAAATTTTCTCCATATAAAATAAAATTGTGAAGAGTACTATTAAAATTTTATTACTAAATATATTAAATAGGTATATATTATAGTTAGGCTGCATGTTTACCACCAATTTCTAGGCAAATAACAATATACACACATATAACATCTATCATATATACATATCACAATTGAAATTATATTCCCTCAAGTAAACAGGCTGTACTTTAAAAGATGATATGTATTGAAATGTCATAATAGGGTTTTTTTCCTTTCAGATCTTTGGTTCAAGGATATGACAAAATATTTTGGGATTATTTTTGTTCTACTGTGGAAAATAAACTGGATTAATTGCAAACAGGTGGTGTGTGGATGTTTTGTAGTTTTACTACTAAAACCCATTTTTATTATTGGGGCTATGTCTAAAAGGTGAAAGTTCAATAGAGTTTTACAGTGACTTTAAGAATCTCAGGAAAAAATATATAGTACATTGTAAAATTAAAAGTTGTTACTATCTGCTTATATTTCACAATTTTATGCATCTTAATGTTTTGGTATGTCTATCCTCTACCACAAGCTCACTGAGGATAGGGACTGTCTTTCTGTACACATACTGCCTAGCACAATGCTTTACTAAAAATATCATCATCATTATAATAGCTACCATTTATTAAGCACATTTTAGTTTATTTTTTATTTTTTTGGCCACACCATTCAGCATGTGGGATCTTAGTTCCCCAACCAGGGATTGAACCCACACTCCCTGCACTGGAAGCATGGAGTCCCAAACATCCAACCACCAGGGAATGGTTGAAGCATTAATCTCCTATTAAGCACATTTTTAATAGCATTTGTAAAAGAAAATCAGGCTTTTTGTACCAAGACTTTTCAACATTATGTCATCCTTACAGCACAATCACTATAATTTTTTTCAACTTTATTGAGCTATAATTGACATATAACTTTGTGTAAATTTAAGCTTCATGACAATCAGGGCCCACCTCTGTCAGCTTGCTTCCCTGTCATCAGCTTCCATTTTATAATTTTAGAGGTCTATTGACTCTCAGGCCATAATGACTTCAGCCTTCAGGAGGGAGAAAGAATGACAAGGATGACAGAGGCTTGTCTATCCTAACAGTGATGATTTCTGGACGCTTTCATATACTTTTATTTGCATTCTGTTGATCAGTGCTTAGTCATGTAGCCAAGCCTAGTATTAAGAGTCTGGGAAATGTATACTTTATTCACAGTAGGCCATGTGCCCAGCTAAAAATTAGGTATTTTATTATTAAGGAAGTCAGGGAACCCAGATAATTTCAAAGAAAACTCTATGTCACATCAGAGATGAAAGATACTAAATGCTTTCTCCATTGAATTATGTAGTCTTTGTATCGTTGATGTTCCTTTTCTTTGCTGTTTTCCTTTCCATTTTCTTGCTTTTCCTCTTCTTTCATACCTCCTCTTTTTATGTTCTTCCTGCTTTTCTTTTTAATGGGGACAATACAGACATATTTAAAGGCTAATGAGAAGCATCTAGTATGTACACAGACATCTAAAACTCTAGAAGATGTTGGGCCTCTGTACTTGATGTAGACAGGCATCATCTTGTGTCTTAAATTCTAGTTTTTATTTGCAATGAATCCTAAGTGTGAATTCTATTCTTATGCTGCTTCACTGGCAAGTACTCTTTCCCAAGGCACTCATAAACAAGAACTTTATTTTGCTTATTACTCCATGCCCAGTTTGATCCACTCTGATAAAGAGAAAACTCTTAGAATTTTATTACTAGTTTAATGTGCTTCACCAATACACAATGTTTTATTCTAATCACTATTTAGGAAGGATACCTGTTAAGGTGGCCAGACTACTGCTGAGTAGTAGTCCTCTTCTGGCTCTTAAAATGTATCTCAGAAAGTATTATGTAATATTATAAATAATTAATAACATAGGAGGAAGATCTCTTGCCATTTCAATTTTCATAAAATGATGCCAAGTTTAGGTCTTTGATTTAAGCATGGAAACTGTACCCATAAACTGAAGGTACTGTCTGCTTAGGTTGGCACCTATTAGCTGTTTTAGAGCTGGTACAAGCTAGCAGAATCTGTTTTACTAATATTGTAATCCAGAATTTCTGCACCAAGCTTAGAGGTATAGATATGGCACCTTGAAACCCAAATGACCTAAAGTACCACCCTCTGGAGGCCAAGGATATCCTGGCTAATTGCAATGAAGTAGAAGGTTCAAATTTATAATGCCTCCACCTAAAATCGGAGAAGGCAATGGCAACCCACTCCAGTACTCTTGCCTGGAAAATCCCATGAAAGGAGGAGCCTGGTAGGCTGCAGTCCATGGGGTGGCTGAGAGTCGGGCACAACTGAATGACTTCACTTTCACTTTTCACTTTCATGCATTGGAGAAGGAAATGGCAACCCACTCCAGTGTTCTTGCCTGGAGAATCCCAGGGACGGGGGAGCCTGGTGGGCTGCCGTCTATGGGGTTGCACAGAGTTGGACATGGCTGAAGTGACTTAGCAACCACCTAAAATGCTCCAGGGTTAGTGTTGATGTCTCAATTCAGGTAGATAGAACATTTGCCAAAATGTTGCTGAAGTGGGCTGGGGTTTGGATCAGATGTTCTGGTGTTTTGGGAACTTGAGAAGTTAGGCACTAGTAATTGCATGCTAGGCAAAAATGCTTCAGATCAGATCAGTCACTCAGTCATGTCCGACTCTTTGAGACCCCATGAATCGTAGCACACCAGGCCTCCCTGTCCATCACCAACTCCCAGAGTTCACTTAAACTCGTGTCCATCGAGTCAGTGATGCCATCCAGCCATCTCATCCTCTGTCGTCCCCTTCTCCTCCTGTCCCCAATCCCTCCCAGCATCAGAGTCTTTTCCAATGAGTCAACTCTTCGCATGAGGTGGAGTTTCGCATAAGTACTGGAGTTTCAGCTTTAGCATCATTCCTTCCAAAGAACACCCAGGGCTGATCTCCTTCAGAATGGTGGGATGACCCAGATGGAGGGTATGGGGAGGGAGGAGGGAGGAGGGTTCAGGATGGGGAACACATGTATACCTGTGGCGGATTAATTTTGATATTTGGCAAAACTAATACAATTATGTAAAGTTTAAAAATAAAATAAAATTAAAAAAAAAAAAACACACAAAAAACAAACAAACAAAAAAAAACCAGAATGGACTGGTTGGATCTCCTGCAGTCCAAGGGACTCTCAAGAGTCTTCTCCAACACCACAGTTCAAAAGCATCAATTCTTCGGCGCTCAGCCTTCTTCACAGTCCAACTCTCACATCCATACATGACCACAGGAAAAACCATAGCCTTGACTAGGCGAACCTTTGTTGGCAAAGTAATGTCTCTGCTTTTAACTTGGTATAAAACAATAGAAAGTTAGGAGTAAGTGGTACTGGCTCATTTACTCAGCATGAAGAAACGTGCTGTGTCAGGCCCATTAGAAGACTCTGGATTCCTCTTATTATTCAAGCTGCTTGAGACATGTCAGCATTACATCATGGGAATCAGTATAGATATTTTGAAATACAACTCCTAATTTAATAGCTAAATAAGGAAGGCAGTCATGTCTGACTCTGTGCAACCCCATGGACTGTAGCCTACCAGGCTTCTCAGTCTGTGGGATTTTCCAGGCAAGAGTACTGGAGTGGGTTGCCATTGCCTTCTCCAGGGGATCTTCCCAATCCAGGGATCAAACCCGGGGCTCCCGCATTGTAGGCAGATGCTTTACCCTCTGAGCCACCAGGGAAGCTCATATAAAGATTACTGTTAATAAAATAAAGATGTATCACTCGCAGTGGAATGAGACTAGACAGAAGCAAATATAGAGGACTTCAATCAGCCTTCAATCACTGTCTAGTCTTAGAATTTGGGAGAAATGCTACTATTGCTTCAAATCTACAAAAAACAACTTAGAGTATGTTGGAATGATGAAGTGGTCTCTGGACCTCCCAACCCTGAGCTTGTTCCTCCTAGTGATAGGCTTTCTGATTGCATAACCTCAAAACTCTAAACCTTGGCTAATGGCCTTGGAAGCTATAAGAATGCATTCTTGAAAGTCAGTGCTATCAGATGAAAGCTGACTACTAAAATTTGAAGAGATCTTCAACAGTGTCAGAATGAACATCTGCAATCTCAAATCCTGGGCAACATGAGATTAACATAAACACTGGTTCCTACAAACTCAAGGGTCACATTGGAATTTTTATTATTCTATGATAAAAACCTGTAACCTATAATGGAAAGGAGAGTGGAGAGGGCCAGAATAAATGGAGTTGTAATTAATATTACCTGGTTATATGTGTTTTTTTTGATAATTTTTTGTCACCAGGATAAAGTGTAACAATTACTAAGATGGGATTAGTAAACAATTGTTTGAAAATTGCAAATTGTCACTTTATTGCTGACCAGAAGTGGATTCTAATAGACTATTGTCTGGCTTAATACACTAAAATCTCAGGTTGGCTTGATGATGATGCATTAAGAAATCGAATATTGCAATATATGTTCACGAGGCAACCATTTACATATATGGCAACAGAGGGAACTTTTGAGTATTGATGGCTTTTCTGTGAGTAAACAAAAAAAGCACAAGCCTCAACTATGCACATACCTAATCACATGGATTTCCTATTCTATACAAGCTGTTTGATCATTAACCTTCAAGCACATCTCCAGGAACAAATGGCATCACATGATCAACCTCACAACACAGCAACTCCTCATTTTTATTCTTTATCCCCAGTATAACATTAACTTGCTACTTTGCTTGTTTGACAGAAAAACCTAAGAAACAGTAACACTAGCTGTATTTTAGCCTAATAGTATTTGAGGATAGCATAGGCCAATGCAGAAACAATGCCTTATAGATGCTCTTCATGACTAAAGCAGGATGATATCATTATCAAAAAATATAGATGCTCCATAGAATAAATGTAATAAGATTTTTATATCTTGATATTTCTATATGATAATATCCTTTGTAATATACAAAGGGATATAATAAAATTCAACGTCTTCTGCAATGGTGTCAGTTTGCCTGGAGTAGATGAAAATCAAAAAGTTGTCCTAAAATAAAGTGCACCCTATTTCATGCTGCAGATAAATGTCAAAAAGGAACTTCAGCAATTAGTGATTCAAGTAGATGATATCATTCGAGATGATTTGCTTGAGCTTTCTTCTACTCCAAGCTTAATAATTTTAGTAATACCTGGCCTCATCAGTGTTCCATAATAATGATTGTCTTACTTTTCTTCGCCAGGTGATAAGCAAATTTGCAGGATTTTTCATGACAAGTCTATGGGAAATCCAAGTTTTCAAGTCAAAACTTTTTCTTAAGTAAAAGCTCTACATTTACCAAAGTGTTTGAAAATGGACATATGTGCCCTTTAGCTTTGATAGCTTCATGTTTAAATGGGCAAGAATTTGCACAGGAAAAAAAATACTGGAGCCTTTATAATCTATCACATTTAGTAGTCAATGAAAACCCAATTGGCATAAGAGTTTTATCATATTTCCCTGCACATTTTCATTGTATGTTAAATTCAGCATAAAAAGAAGATGTGGACAATCATAGCAGGATTTAGCAATTTTTACTGCTTCATAGGATTTTTATTTTATTTTTATTTAAAGTATTTTGTGGAGGTATAATTGACATACACACTGACCATATGTAAAATGTAAAATTTGATAGGATTGACACATAGATACAAGAAATCATCACCAAAATCAGCAAAATGAAAAAAGATATGTGCATTTCATTGTATTTAGTGAATGCTATATAATTTCACTTTACATAATATTCTTGAAATGACAAACTTAAAAAGATGGAAAACAGTTTAGTGGTTGCCTGGGGTATGGTGGTGATGAAGGATAGAAAACCAAGTGACTGTAGCTATAAAAGGATAGTGAAAAGATAGCAATGGAACCGTTCTATATCTTGACTGGTGGTGGTCACATGAAACAACACAGGCAATAATACTGTATATGGTTAAATAGCCACCCACAAATGAGTATGTGTAAAACTGGTAATATCTGCATGAGGTTGGTAGATTGTGTCAATATGAATTTCCTGTTTATATAATTCCTGTACTATAATTATGCATGGATTTGCCAACAGGGGAAACTGAGTAAAGAAGGCATGTGCTCCCTCTGTATCATTTCTTATAACTCTATGGGAACCTAAAATTATCTCAAAAAGTTAAAAAAAATTATGATGTGTGTAGGAAGCCTAGTCCAACAAGAAAAGAAAATAATTTTGTCCATCATCCCTGAAAGTTTCTCTGTTCCCCTTAAGTTTCTGCACCTTGTCCATCAGACAACCACTGATCTGCTGTTACAAATAATCAATTTGACTATTCTATAACTTGGTAAAAATGAAAGCACACAGTGTGTTTTGTCTGGCTTCAGATAATTATGTTGATGTTCATTCATTGTGCATGCATATTAAACAGTTCATTCTTTTTTGTTGCTTTATACTATGCCGTTATATAGCTGTACCATGTACTGTGGTGGTGGCAGTCTCACTTGCATCTTTGCCCATGAGAAATCTGGAGTCACGCCTACAGCTCTTCTTTTTACATTATATAGCATGTCTTTTGTGGGGAGAAGAGGGGCTACTTGGTTTTAAGATTTTCTCTTTCTCCATAGGTTTTGAGTAGTCTGTGATATGCCTTGGAATAGTTGTTCCCACATTTCTTGTCTTGGTGCTTGTTGAGTTTCATGGACGTATGGTGTCCATTTTTTCATTAAATTGAAAAACTGTGATCACTGTTTCTTCAAATATTTGTCTCCTGCTCCTTCTACTTCTCTTCTTCAGGGAATCCATTACACCTATAGTACAACCTAAGTTTTAGGAGTTTAATGCACACCTTTCTATAGTTGATTCTGTAAGAAACCCTATGAATACCACCTGTCTGTTCAATTAGTCTTATGCCATGCTACATGCATTCAAAGTAAATTTTGATTTAATAGGCTTGCAAAATCAATATCCAAAAGTACGGGCTAAAAATAAACATTTATTTTTCATTAAATCCAGTACACTAATCTTATAAAATTATTTTAATCGTGTGATTGAAAATATATCAAATTATAGCACTGGAATATTACACCCTAAATATGAACCCTGGGGTTGTAGCCATTTTTGTTAAAATACAAAAAGAGACACAAATATAAAGAACAGACTTTTGGACTCTGTGGGAGAAGGTAAGGGTGGGATGATTTGAGAGAGTAGCATCAAAACATGTATATTACCATATGAGAAATAGATGGCCAGTCCAGATTCAATGCATGAGACAGGGCGCTCAGGGCCGGTGCACTGGGATGACCCTGAGGGATGGGATGGAGAGGAAGGTGGGAGGGGGGTTCAGGATGGGGAACACATGCACACACATGGCTGATTCATGTCACTGTATGGCAAAACCACTACAGTATTGTAATTAGCCTCCAATTAAATAAATTTTTAAAAAAGAAAAAAAAATACTAAAATAACAATGTTTTTCTTCCTAAAATATTATTTAAAATGGTGCTTTTATATTTGAAAATGTTACCAATTAATGACATAAAGGTGGCCAATATTAGAAGATACATAAATGTGCATCATGTTTTACTTCCTAACCTCTGAAATTAGAGGAGGTATGTGAACATTGTGACATTGTCATGTGAAAATGTTTGACTTCTTTCAGCAAGATAAAAAATAGTAAGAATGTCAAAACATGTTAGATATATAGATCAAGTAGAGATACATTAGGATATGTTATAAGAAGTTTTAAATTATATATTGTTTCCTCTGGTCTTCTCTAACATTAATATTTAAGACATATTTAAATATTGTTTATATTAGAACTAGTATTAGACTTAAGTTGGATGTCCTAAGCTCCATTTCCCTTCTAACTAGTTCAGTCATTCTAAAGCTAAAATACCAATTTTCCATCCTGCCTTCAAACTTCACGTTGCCATGAGGCACAATGAAACGTAATGGCTGGTTAGCCAGTGCAACCTCTTCTCCTCATCCCTTCTGTCTGTCTGGAAGGGGCTCTCAATGCACGAAACTGAAGCAGCCATCACTAAATGCTGTGAAAAGAAAGACAGAAGGAGCATCTCTCTAAAGGTGTTAAGCTGCTAGAAAAGCCATTCCTGGTATGTCTTGGTGCATAAATTAAATAAACTCTTGTGAAACTTCGTACAGGTTTTCTTTTACTTGGAGCCAAGTACATTTCTAGCTGATGGAAGTAGTATGGATAATACCTGTTATTGCATTAGCTTTTAGTATGGATTGGATTTCATAAAAGCCTTTGCATCTGCTTGAGGTTAATCACACGTACTTGGTAACTTAACTCTGGTATAGCTTGCTGTATGAGATCATGAAGGCACCTTTCACTTCATCTCTTGTCAGTAGCTAGAGAAAGCTGTGTGCTATTCTGTACTAGATGTTTTCTTACTAAGAAGCTGACATACACTACACAAAATTCACCTTCATCTTCACCATGAATTTAAAAAGCTTTATCAGACACCAAGAAGCATTACTGTTTGTTGACATAAGCTCCAGTTTTTCATATGTAGTATGTCTCCTGTACATGTGATAACTAATAAGTGTGGGACTATTCAGGGATGAAACTGGAAATGATTCCCAAATCTGGAGAGTCATTGTCCTTAGATTCCTGTGATCTAATTTTTTGATAGCAAAATTTAGACCTCACTCATGTTCACAGTCCCAGCTGCTTCGGATGAACAACCAAGAGGTTGACAAGCAATCTCTGCCATCAGTTTGCTTTGCCACCCAAATCTGATTGCTACAATTTGCATTTTGTAAAACCTTGTGTTTATTTAATGAAAATGTGCTGGAGGCTGGGCTAGCTCCTAAGACCTGTAGGGCTAAGAAGATCTAAAAGTTTTTTTTTCAGCATTGCCAGTCTTTTAAAGATCTAATTCATGTGCTAAGTTTCTTTGTAACATTTCACAGAAAAAAGCATTTCATAACCAATTTTTTTATAAAATTAAAAATTGAAAGCATTAAGCTTATAGAATAATGTGCCTAGATAGACACATTAGCTTGCTTTCCTTTCTAGCATCAACTCATCATGCTATTTGCATTGTACTTACCCACTTGAATAATTAACTTGTAGTTTTCTGATTTTGGAACTTCTGATTTTCGACTTAATTCTTCAGATTTTGGGTTAAAACAATAGTCAGTGTCCTTTCTCTCTTCGTCCATTCCCCGTAACATTTGAATTCAATGTGTGTCAAGGATTCATTTTATACAAACACTCACACTGACACACACTTTCTTGCATTCTCCCCACATATTATAATGCTGTTTCTCCCAAAACTTAAAATGTGTATACCTTTGCTGAGCCTAAATTAATCTGAGTATTGGGGGATATAAGTGGATGTTTTTAGTGAGTTCATGATACAATGAGGATGAATTTCTTAGATCAGAAATTCTGAGTGGTGGGATCTACTAATTTATATATATATATATATTTAAATTTTTTTCCAAGTGATACTGATACACACAAGGTTCAGAAACATAGGTAGCCTATATTTGTTGTTGTTCGGGCTTCCCTGGTAGCTCAATTGGTAAAGAATCCACCTGCAATGCAGGAGACCCTGGTTCGATTCCTGGGTCGGGAAGATCTGCTGGAGAAGGGATAGGCTACCCACTCCAGTACTCTTGGGCTTCTCTTGTGACTCAGCTGGTAAAGAATCCACCTGCAATGTAGGAGACCTGGGTTCGATCCCTGGGTTGGGAAGATCTCCTGGAGGAGGGAAAGGCTACCCAAGCCAGTATTCTGGTGTCGAGAATTCCAAGGACTGTATAGTCCATGGGGTCGCAAAAAGTTGGACACGACTGAGCAGCTTTCACTCATTCATTTGTTGCTGTTCAGTTTCTAAGTCATGTCCAACTCTTTGTGACCCCATGAACTGTAGCAGGTCAGGTTTTCCTGTCCTTCACTGTCTCCCTGAGTTTCCTCAGACTCATGTCCATTGAGTCAGTGATGCCATCCCCAACCATCTCATCCGATGTCACCCCGTCATGCTCTTGCCCTTAATCTTTCCCAGCATCAGGGTCTTTTCCAGTGAGTCAGCTCTTCACATCAGGGGGTGAGAGTAGTGGAGCTTCAGCACCAGTCCTTCCAATGAATATTCAGGGTTGATGTCCTTTAGGATAGACAGGTTTGATCTCCTTGCTGTCCAACACTCTCAAGTCTTCTCCAAACCACAGTTTGCAGGCATAAATTCTTCGGTGTTCAGCCTACTTTATGGTCCAACTCTCCCATCCATACATGACTACTGGAAAAACCATAGCTTTGACTATATGGACCTTTGTCCACAGAGTGATGTCTAATTTTTAATACACTGTCTAAATTTGTCATAGCTTTTCTTCCCAGGAGCAAGCGTCTTTTAATTTTGTGGCTGTGGTCACCATCCACAGTGATTTTGGAGAAATCACTAAGAAAGTGAAACCTGTCACTGTTTCCACTTTTGCCCCATCTATTGGCCATGAAACGATGGGACCAGATGCCATCATCTTATTTTTTTTTTTTTTTTGAATGTTGAGTTTTAAGCCACCTTTTTCACTCTCCTCTTTCACCTTCATCAGGAGGCTCTTCAGTTCCTCTTCGCCTTCTGCCATAGGGTGGTATCATCTGCACATCTGAAGTTGTCGATATTTCTCTCAGAAATTTTGATTCTAGCTTGTGCTTCATCCAACCCACCATTTCACATGATGTACTCTGCATATAATGTAAATAAACAGGGTGACAATATACAGCTTTGACATATTCCTTTCCCAATTTTGGAACAATTTGTTGTTCCATGTCCGGTCC
This sequence comes from Bison bison bison, assembly GCF_000754665.1. NCBI lineage: Eukaryota > Metazoa > Chordata > Mammalia > Artiodactyla > Bovidae > Bison > Bison bison. The sequence continues at coordinate 3,139,914 of NW_011494749.1, read as the reverse complement.
TAACTGTTGCTTCTTGACCTGCTACAGGTTTCTCAAGAGGCAGATAAGGTGGTCCTGTATTCCCATCTCTCAGAATTTTCCACAGTTTGTTGCGATCCACATAATCAAAGGCTTTAGTGTAGTCATGGAAGCAGAAGTAGATGCATTTCTGGAACTCCCTTTCTTTTTCTATGATCTAGTGGATGTTAGCAATTTAATCTCTGATTCCTCTACCTTTTCTTAAATCCAGCTTATACATCTGGAAGTTCTCGGTTCACATACTGTTGAAGCCTAGCTTGAAGGATTTTGAGTAATACCTTGCCAGCATGTGAAATGAGTGCAATTGTGTGGTAGTTTGAATATTCTTTGACAATGCTCTTATTCGGTATTGGAATGAGACTCAATTTTTTCAGTCCTGTGGCTACTGCTGAATTTTCCAAATTTGCTGACATACTGAATGCAGCACTTCTAACAGCATCATCTTTTAGGATTTGAAATAGCTCAGTTGGAATTCCATCACTTCCACTAGCTTTGTAGTGATGCTTTCTGACCACACCATCATGGTTATCCATTTCATTAGGACCTTTTCATACAGTTCTTCTGTGTATTCTTGACACCTCTTCTTAATATCTTCCACTTCTGTTAGGTCCTTACCTTTCTGTCCTTTATTGTGCCCATCTATGCATGAAATGTCCCCTTGGTATGTTCATATTTTTTGAAGAGACTCTAGTCTTTCCTATTCTATTGTTTCCCTCTATTTACACCCAGTCAAAATCTGCAAGTAATTTTTACAGAGTGTTTCTTTAAAACGTGTTGAATTCCTGCCATATTTTTTTTGCTTTGTTTTTCACCCCACCCTACCATCATCTTTTATTAATAGAATGTTAAAAAAATTGTAGATAGCCTTTCTCCTCAGTGTCCACATGTTAAGATGAGAAAGTTGATGAGCAGACAGGTATAGGGATGGGTCATTCCAATATTATTACACAGTTCCCCTAACTCAAAATGTAATCCTCTTGTTTCTCCATGCTAGACAAAATCAGTACTATTATTACTTCATTGTATGAAAGAAAAATGATCTTCTTTTGTAAAATGTTTTCCATCACACACATACACCCTGACAAGAATCATAATTGCCTTCAAGTCTAGTAATTGTCTACATTTTCTTTCCATACCTAGACTCTTATTTTCCATTTCTTTTAACAGGCACTGTCTGAAGATGCAGTTATTACAATATCATTTTATTTTCAACATCACATCCTGGAATCATTAATTTTCCCTGTCACACCAGCTACTCGAGGATATATTTCAAAATATGATTTTCAGTTGGGACTGTCCTCTGGGACAACTGTCAGAATCTTTTCTTGAATAGGTATCAAGAGGAGACCAAGAAGGTGCCATTAGGAGCAGTCTGGTGATGGATATGTTGGTGGCATTGATTATGGTGGTGGTTTCATGGGTGTACTTTTATCCACAAATACATCAAGTTGTATACAATATATACAGATTTTTGTATGTCAGTCATACCTCAATAATACTCTGGTTTCTCTTCAGATCAAGTAAATCATTTGCCTTTTACTAAAAAAAAAATCATACTTCAATAATGTGTTCTTTCTGAAAAAAGGAATAAAGTACATGAAATTTAATGAACTCATAGAATTGTTATGCTTTATGTTGTTCATTATTCAGTCACTAAGTCATGCCCAACTCTTTACAACCCCATGGGCTACAGTATGACAGACTTTGCTGTCCTTCACTGTCTCCCAAAGTGAAGTCCATTGAGTGACTGACTCACGTCCATTGAGTCAGTGATGCTATCCAACCATTGCATCCTCTTTCTCCCCCTTCTCCTGACCTTAGACAATTCCAGTATGAGGATCTTTTCCAATGAGTTGGCTCATCACATCAGGTAGCCAAAGTATCAGAGCTTCAACTTCAGCATCAGTCCTTCCAGTGAATATTCAGGGTTGATTTCCTTTAGAATTGTCTAGTTGGATCTCCTTGCAGTCCAAGGGACTCTCAAGAGCCTTCTCCAGCACCAGAATTCAGAAGCATCAATTCTTCAGCACTCAGCCTTCTTTATGGTTCATCTCTCATATCCATACACGCCTACTGAAAAAACCATTAGCTTTAACTATACAGCCCTTTGTCCGCAAAGTGATGTCTCTAATTTTTAATACACTGTCTAGGTCTGTCATAGCTTTTCTTCCAAGGAGCAAGCGTCATATTTTTGTGGCTGCAGTCACTGTCTGCGGTGCTTTTGGAGCCCAAGAAAATGAAATCTGTCACCGTTTCTATTTTTCTCTCTTCTATTTGCCATCTATGGGACTGGATTTCATGATCTTAGCTTTTTGAATGTTGAGTTTAAAGCCAGCTTTTTCACTTTCCTTTTTCACACTCATCAAGAAGCTCTTTAGTTCCTCTTCGCTTTCTGCCGTAAGGGTGGTGTCATCTGCATATCTGAAGTTGATATTTCTTCCAAAAGTTTTGATTCCAGCTTGTGAGTCATCCAGCCTTGCATTTCACATAATGTACTCTGGATCTAAGTTAAATAAGCAGGGTAATAATATACAGTCTTGACATACTACTTTCCCAATTTTGAACCAGTCTATTGTTCCATATCTGGTTCTATTAATAATTGTTGCTGCTTGATCTGCATATAGTTTCTCAGGAGACAGGAAAGGTGGTCCGATATTCCCAGCTCTAAGAATTTTCCACAGCTTGTTGTGATCCACACAAAGTCTGTAGCATAGTCAATGAAGTTGAAGTAGATGTTTTTCTAGAATTCCCTTGCTTTTTCTATGATCCAGTAAATATTGACAGTTTGATCTCTGGTTCTTCTGTCTTTTCTAAATCCATCTTGTACTTCTGGAAGCTCTCAGTTCACTTACAGTTGAAGCCTAGCTTAAAGGATTTTGAACATTACCTTGCTAGCATGTGAAATGAGTGCAATTGCATGGTAGTTTATGAGCTAATGACTTTTAAATTTTTTCCAAGGCATAAATATCATAAAACATTATTAACAATCACATTGTTAAATATAAAACTTGTGATGAAAATAGAAAATTCAAGTTTTAAAAATCATTCCTATACATCTTCTCATGCCCCCATTTGTTGTAGCAATACCAACAACCACAATCTGTGGAGCACTTTTTGATATACAGTGTATATTTTATAGTCCCTCAGTCGATTGTCACAATACATTTACAAAGGAGCAAATGTTTTCAGAGGAAAAAGTGACTCGTGCAAAGGCACTTTGCTAATAAATTCTGAAGCAGCAATTCAGTTCCAGATTTTTGGTTGGCAAACTTAAAGATCTCAGGTATATTATAGGACTTCTGTTGCAATTAAAGTGCATTTTCGTAGTGAATGTAATAGTGGTTGGTGTTCTTTAGAAAGATCTGCTTTTTCTCAGACAATGTAAGTGGGTAGGACTTTGTTTCATGAAATATGGAATTCATTTTAAACTACTAATGTTACATAAAACTACTAAATGATCACATGAACTAATCATTATGTGTTGATAGGTTTGTTATTATTATCACAGAAGTAGTGCTGGCATCATATTTGAATAATTTTAAATGCATAAATTTTGTGCTCATGTTATTACTAAAGATATATGGATATTGAATCACATTCCATTGATTTCCAAATTTCCCTACAGATAAGGGCATAATTGCACTAATTCTTTATGATTTTCTCTTGCAGATGATATACTAACTTAGAAACATCCATGTATTTCTAATATTTAGTCATAGCATAAAACACTATTTTATAGCAGCTATCAGATCAGATCAGATCAGTCGCTCAGTCATGTCCAACTCTTTGTGACCCCATGAATCGCAGCACACCAGGCCTCCCTGTCCATCACCAACTCCCGGAGTTCACTGAGACCCACGTCCATCGAGTCAGCGATGCCATCCAGCCATCTCATCCTTTGTCGTCCCCTTCTCCTCCTGCCCCCAATCCCTCCCAGCATCAGAGTCTTTTCCAATGAGTCAACTTTTCGCATGAGGTGGCCAAAGTACTGGAGTTTCAGCTTTAGCATCATTCCTTCCAAAGAACACCCAGGGCTGATCTCCTTCAGAATGGACTGGTTGGATCTCCTTGCAGTCCAAGGGACTCTCAAGAGTCTTCTCCAACACCACAGTTCAAAAGCATCAATTCTTCGGCGCTCAGCTTTCTTCACAGTCCAACTCTCACATCCATACATGACCACAGGAAAAACCACAGCCTTGACTAGACGAACCTTTGTTGGCAAAGTAATGTCTCTGCTTTTGAATATGCTATCTAGGTTGGTCATAACTTTCCTTCCAAGGAGTAAGCATCTTTTAATTAAATCCAAGGTAAGTATTCTCAATTCAAAATAATGCCAGAAACTTTAAAAAGAGATGGGCCGGGCTTGGAAGAAATCTGTCTCTCATTAAATATTTACATACCTAGCTACCTACCTGTTGTGGGACCTTTTCAAAACAACCTCAAATTTCCCTTTCTCAGTTTCCGTTTCTCTTTCCAAAGATTCATTAGTATCCGTTATCTTTCTCTAGCTCACTTTTCTTCTCAGTCTAATTCTTTAGGGTAGTATTATTTTACAAAATATGATTTGAAAAAATAAAAAGTCTGGACCAGATGATCTCTGTTTTCCTTATACTCTAAAGCTTCATTATTGAGTAAAAGGAAGGGACTTTCAAATGACTATACATTTAAGATCTCTCTTCATCTCTCCCTGTGAAATCACTCTGGAGTTTTTCTAGTAGATGGTTTGAGGTAAATTCTAAACTGTCTGTGTATGTGTTAGTCACTCAGTCGTGTCCAGTTCTTTGTGACCTCATGGACTCTAGCCCCCCAAGCTCCTCTGTCCATGGAATTCTCCAGGCAAGAATATTGGAGTGGGTTGCCATTCCCCCCTCCAAGGGATCTTCCTGACCCAAGGATAGAACCTAAGTCTCACATTGCAGGCAGATACTTTACCATCTGAACCACCAGAGAAGCCCCAAATTCTAACTGTATTTGTTTCTAAATGGATAACCAATGCGATTCTTTTAATAATTTCTTCTATAAACTTGTGGATCTTGGATCAATGTCATTCTGTTAAATACATTCAAATATCTTATTTAAGTAAATTATACATTGATTTGTACTTTTCTTTCTGAAATATCTTCATTGTTCCTTCACATTTACACAATCACATAAAATTCAATTAATTTTTAATTTTCCATATAAATTTTAATATGAGCTTGTAATTTTCTGTCATATCTATGGCACTTTTGTTATTTCATTATGCTTATAAATTTGAGGAAAATTGATATTTTTCACTAAATAGGACTATAGCATATTTTACCATTATTTGTATCTTCTGTGTTCCTCACTAATATTTCATGATTTCATTCATATGGTACTTGTATATTTCCTGTTTAATGTTTTCCTAATTATATTTTAATATAAGATTTTCCTTTTTATTTTTGTAATAGAATTTTTCATTATATTTTACTAAATGATAAATGCTTGTGTATAGGCAAGCTGCTTTTTAAGTTTAAAACCATAAACTATTACTGGATTTAAATACATTTCTGATAACTTTCTTGGTAACCTAACAAGGAGGTGATGGACTTGTCATTCCTTTTAGATACTATACCTGCTGGAATATAAGATAGTTTGGACATAAGAGTTGACAATTTCTCATGAAAGTTAAAACCACATCTAAAACATTTGACCCTAAATGTTATTTCTAAGTATTAATACAAGAGAAATAAAATCATATGTCCACAGAAAGAACTATACCTGAATTTTCATAGCAGCTTTATTCACAATAACTAAAAATTAGAAGTAGCACAAGTCTTCATCAGAGAAGGCAATGGCACCCCACTCCAGTACTTTTGCCTGGAAAATCCCATGGATGGAGGAGCCTGGTAGGCTGCAGTCCATGGGGTTGCTAGAGTCGGACACGACTGAGCGACTTCACTTTCACTTTTCACTTTCGTGCATTGGAGAAGGAAATGGCAACCCACTCCAGTGTTCTTGCCTGGAGAATCCCAGGGACGGGGAAGCCTGGTGGGCTGCCGT
>NW_011494749.1:3130189-3133772 GCF_000754665.1 Bison bison bison | reverse complement strand
TTCACTTTCACTTTTCACTTTCGTGCATTGGAGAAGGAAATGGCAACCCACTCCAGTGTTCTTGCCTGGAGAATCCCAGGGACGGGGAAGCCTGGTGGGCTGCCGTCTATGGGGTTGCACAGAGTCGGACTCGACTGAAGTGACTTAGCAGCAGCAGCAGCAGTAGCAGCAAGTCTTCATCAACAGGAAAACTGATAAATGAATGTGGTTAACTCTACAGTAGAATTTAGCACAACCACACAAAGGATTGAACTACAACATTGACTTCACAGAGAAGTCGAGTTAAAAGAAGCCATTTGTTCTAAGGATAGCTTTGTATGATGAATATTTTGATTATTTATTTTCATTCTTACTTGATTTTATTAAATGCATTTAAGGGTATAATTCCACTATCTGTAGTTGCATCTGCATCCCAGAGATTTTGACATGTACTTTTGTCTATATTCAGGTCTACATATTTTGTTAATTCCAATTATTCCTTCCTAAACTCTTGATTTTAAAACAGAAGATGAAAAGTGGAAAGCATGTAGAAGTCAGAGGACCATTTGAATTCTGAAATTCTCCTGGACAGATGTTGTCAGGTCCTCCGACTCCAAAATATACTGACTAGTCCCAACTTTGTTTCTACAGAATGGTACCTGAGTCCTTCGCTCCTGCCAGCTCTTGACTCCACCTTTGGGATGCACTTCCTTTTCCATTACCCACCTTGGCCATGTCTGCAGAGTTAGAATATGAGAGTGTACCCTTCTTGATAGCCAAGGAGATTTTCCAGCCTGTTCCTTTCCTTTATGAAGTTGGAGACCATATGCAATTTTGCATCTCAATTACTTTAATATTTTAGACTCAGTTGGCATTGTTTTCAAAGACGGATCAATTCCTTTGGCAAAAGCTACATTCATAATCCTTTTTGAGATAGAACTCTCTATTTAATTTCAGGTAATTTGGATACAAGTGTGTGTATAACAAGGCATTTAATCTTTCTAAAGTCATTTCAGTCTAGAAGAATGGTCTACTGGATACCATCTAAATATTTTCAAAAGTGTTAACAAATAACAAAATGGTATTGAAGGCACATTCTTTGGTCTTTACCTGGAGCCTGTTTATTAATGGTTGCATACTGTGTTTGATCTTTTCCCTGCAACTGCATTTAAGTGGCTTACCTTTGATTTGGTGAAAAATTCTGACTCTGAAATTTATCTTTAATTTCCTTCTAAATTATCTTTTAAACTAGACAGGCTTGGTGTAAGTGCATCATTTTCTTGCATCATTGAAACAAATACAGCTAGCAAGAACCCGCTCACACTTCATACTTTTAGCATTCTCTTTCAAAATCTCATCATTCAATTTTTTGTGTAAATTTCCTTTTCAAATTATTTTAGGCAACACCATTACCGAGTGTTTCACTGCTACGAGTCACTGTTTTCCAGCCTTCTATGTTTCCTTATATGTGGCCCAACTGTGCAAAGACTTCAAGCTTCTGCTTATATCATGTGTGCTAGAATACTGCTGGCCAAAGCAAGTTACATGGCCAAGTCCTGAATCAACATAATGAAAAGTATAGTCTTCCAATGTAGATGGTGGTTATGGAAGGTGAATATTTCCTGAACACTAATCTTAATCCATCGTACTACTCAACTGGTATCATGATACATTTAAAGTAGTCTGTTCACAGAAAAGTTAACTAGAAAATTTGAAACTCATCCTTCAGATTTTCAAATAGTCATTTGTAAACATTGGTAGGAGGGGATCTTGCCATTTTATTTGCATCACAGACATATTTTTCAATTATACTGTGGACACACACAGGACATTCACAAAGATAGGGAGTGGTTGAAATCCCTTACTATTCCTGCCTCCTATCACAGAAAATTTGGAACCACTTCCCACTATGCATTGTGGACAGACTATAATGAAAAAGTTTCTATCTGCTGAATGTGTATTACTTCTTAATCTCTTTGATATTTTCTAGTATCTTCCACAGAAAAAGAAGTCCTTTGGTTAATAGAGGGGTTGCACATATGAACATAATCCTAATAATTTAACCATTTTATAGCAAAGGGAATTTGGTAATTGCAGTAAACTGTCTAAAGATGACTTAAATATTCTTATTTTTATTTTCTGTTTTTCTTGCTTTTCATGAATCATGAATTGGTAATTGCAGTAAACTGTCTAAAGATGACTTAAATATTCTTATTTTTATTTTCTGTTTTTCTTGCTTTTCATGAATCATGAATTGGTAATTGCAGTAAACTGTCTAAAGATGACTTAAATATTCTTATTTTTATTTTCTGTTTTTCTTGCTTTTCATGAATCATGAATTGGTAATTGCAGTAAACTGTCTAAAGATGACTTAAATATTCTTATTTTTATTTTCTGTTTTTCTTGCTTTTCATGAATCATGAAGTAGGAAGTCAGGGGATTTATGGACTGGTCCAGGGAAAAGACATGACTATGACAGGCAATAGAACATCTGGTTTTGGCTGGCAATTCTTTGACAGGTTTGCATGTAAAGACGTCCCTCACAGAATAAGCTTATCCAGAGGCTCTGGCTCAGGGTCTACTACTCAGAAGGAGAGAGATAAGACAACTCTAACTGGAGAGGGGAACCTGAGAGCGGGCTTAGACCTGTGTGCTCTTAGCGTCTTAGGGGCACTCTTTGGTCAGAGAATTGAAAAGGAGGGACCTTATAATCTCAAGGTTCCATTTGATCAACAGGTAACAGCTGGTTGGTGAGGTTGTATAGTATATTCAAAGTAGGAAGGCTAGACATAGCCAAACATTTGCTTGTTTTGTCTATTTTAAAAATAACTACATGTGCAAAAATTTAAGTCTGGTGCTGGCAGGCTTTGGAGCTGGAAGGTCTCAGTTTGAAGGGAAGAAGTAACATTGGGGCCAACACACAGAGGCCATTTTTTGTGTGTTTATGTAACAGTGATGCAATGGGAAAAGAGCAGATTAGGATACATGAAAACTTGGCTGCAACTTGAGCTCTGATAAAAAGTTTTAAGGAACTTGAGTTAGAGGCAAGAATATACAGTGGAGAAAAGACAATCTCTTTAACAAGTGGTGCTGGGAAAACTGGTCAACCACTTGTAAAAGAATGAAACTAGAACACTTTCTAACACCATACACAAAAATAAACTCAAAATGGATTAAAGATCTAAACATAAGACCAGAAACTATAAAAATCTTAGAGGAGAACATAGGCAAAACACTCTCTGACATACATCACAGCAGGATCCTCTATGACCCACCTCCAAGAATATTGGAAATAAAAGCAAAAATAAACAAATGGATCTAATTAAAAGCTTCTGCACAACAAAGGAAACTATAAGCAAGGTGAAAAGACAGCCTTCAGAATGGGAGAAAATAATAGCAAAGAAGCAACTGACAAACAACTAATCTCAAAAATATATAAGCAACTCCTGCAGCTCAATTCCAGAAAAATAAACGACCCAATCAAAAAATGGGCCAAATATCTAATTAGACATTTCTCCAAAGAAGACATACAGATGGCTAACGAACACATGAAAAGATGCTCAACATCACTCATTATCAGAGAAATGCAAATCAAAACCACTAT
>NW_011494749.1:3127870-3130089 GCF_000754665.1 Bison bison bison | reverse complement strand
ATACGACCCAGCAATCCCACTGCTGGGCATACACACTGAGGAAACCAGAATTGAAAGAGACACGTGTACCCCAATGTTCATCGCAGCACTGTTTATAATAGCCAGGACATGGAAGCAACCTAGATGTCCATCAGCAGACAAATGGATAAGAAAACGGTGGTACATATATACAATGGAGTATTACCCAGCCATTAAAAAGAATACATTTGAATCAGTTTAATGAGGTAGATGAAACTGGAGCCTATTATACAGAGTTAAGTAAGCCAGAAAGAAAAACACCCATACAGTATACTAACGCTTATATATGGAATTTACAAAGATGGTAACGACAACCCTGTATGCAAGACAGCAAAGAGATACAGATGAATAGAACAGTCTTTTGGACTCTGTGGGAGAGGTGGGGGGGATGATTTGGGAGAATGGCATTAAAACATGTATAATATCATATAAGAAACGAATCGCCAGTCCAGGTTCGATGCAAGATACAGGAAGCTTGGGCTGGTGCACTGGGATGACCCAGAGGGATGGTACGGGGAGGGAGGTGGGAGTGGGGTTCAGGATGGGGAACACGTGTACACCTGTGGCGGATGCATGCTGATGTATGGCAAAACCAATGCAATATTGTAAAGTAAAAAAAAAAAAGTATATCATTTAACTTCATTTAGTATCTCTGAGGGCTTCCCAGGTGGCTGGTGAAGAGTCCTCCTGCCGTTGCAGGAGATGCAGGTTTGATCCCTGTGTTGGGAAGATTCCCTGGAGAAGGAAACGGCAACCCACTCCAGTACTTTTGCCTGGGAAATCTCATGGACAGAGGAGCCTGGTGGGCTACAGTCCATGGGGTTGCAGAGTCAGACATGACTGAGTGACTGAGCACACACACGGTATCTCTGTACCTGAATTTCCTCTCCTCTAAACTAAAGAGATTAGATTAAATGAAGTGAACTGAAGTGAAAGTTGCTTAGTTGTGTCTGACTCTTTGTGACCCCATGTACTGTAGCCTGCCAGGCTCCTCTGTCCATGGAATTCTCCAGGCCAGAATACTCATGTGGGTGGCCATTCCCTTCTCCAGGGATCGAACCTGAGTCTCCCACATTGCAGGTGGATTCTTTACGGTCTGAGCCACCAGGAAAGCCCCTAGATTAAATGAGTGGTCCACAAATATTAATAATTCGCATCTCAGTCTGGCTTACCCCCCGGTTTTGTAAATATTTCACTGGAACACAGCCACATTTGTTTGTCCATGTACTGCCCATGGCTGCCTTCCTTCTGCACAGGCATCACTGAATAGTGAAAGTTTCTATGTGGCCCATGAGACTCAAATATTTACCATTTGGCCTTTTGCAGAAAACTTTGCTGACCCCTGAACTAGCTTATAACACGGGCTTCCTTCAGCTTAAACCTTTTTTTTTTTTTTTTTGAAAACATGTTAGAAATCCAGCTCTTATCATCTTCAAATTCCTGCTTCTTATTTTTACTTACCTTTTGAACAATTACTCAGCACTTCAGCCGTGGAGTCTATTTGTAAGTTTCATACCAACCGTCACAAACATCATCTCTCCTACAGCTAAAATGATATTGCCAGTCTCCCTGAATAAATCAGTAGCGCTCTCATTTTCATGTCTAACCTGAAATGAAAATAGAAAGAGAAAGCAAAAAGAGTGCAGGGAAATGGAAATATAATATTTAATTGAAATAATATGAGAATTTTATGTTAAAGGAAATGTAATTACCTAATTGGATTTCATTCGGTGGCTTGCCTTCCCTTTGTCTCGGCTAAATGACCAAGGTCATTCTGTCTCATTGGGGGTTCCAGCCTACCTTTTTACATCTCATCTGGCAAAGGCCAAAACTTAGTCAGAAGCAACCACTCATTTCAGGCACTTAAATTTTTATTTGACACACACTGCCATTAATTATTAATTCAGTATTTCAACCAGAAATCACTCATTATTACAAGGAGCTTCAAATTGTCAGAAGTCAAACTGAAACCTCTCCAAAATCATTATGTCTTCTTCTCTAATAAAAGTCAAGATTATTTTGCTATACTATGAATACAGTTTTATACAGATCATCATTATTTTGCCAGCTCAAGAATAGCAAAACACATTATATAACTGTGCATCCTATATATTTTTAAAATAATTTAAAGCATAATGAGAACACTCACCTAAAAAAGGATATGTGTCCTTCTCAGAATGTTTTTGTTGTATATATTTAAA
>NW_011494749.1:3114334-3127770 GCF_000754665.1 Bison bison bison | reverse complement strand
GCTTGGGCTGGTGCACTGGGATGACCCAGAGGGATGGTACAGGGAGGGAGGTGGGAGTGGGGTTCAGGATGGGGAACACGTGTACACCTGTGGCGGATGCATGCTGATGTATGGCAAAACCAATGCAATATTGTAAAGTAAAAAAAAAAAAAAAAAAAAAGCAGCCATGGAGTTTGACTGATTTCCAAGGGCAAGATGGAAATTGAAAAATTTTAACTATACTTTCTGTTTACATGTAAAGCGCAGAATATTTTTTGACCAGGTTTTCTAATTTTAATATGTATTGTTTGCTGTCTATGCAAATTCATAGTGAACCACATCTATATCTAGTTAATATATGCTGAATTGCTACCATCTTTCAAGTACTGCTTCTGGTACTTTTACAACTATTTCCTTATTTTATATTGAGTATAGCCCTAGTGCTATGAACTAGGTTCTTTTTGTTGTTGTTTGACTTTGTCTTATTTGCTTCCATTATGCAGTTGAGGATACTGAAGCTCACAAAGGGAAAGTATACACTAAAAACAACAAAAATCAGAACCAGGCTTCAAATCCAAGGCTCTGAATCTCTAAACAGAATAAGGAAAAAAATATTTTCTCCCCCACCAACCTAAGCTCATGTTGATTCTGCCCTGGTTTGCTGACAACTGCATTCATAAGATGGATGAAATCCTGTTTAAGAATGACAATTACAAAAAACCTTTTATAGTGCTTTTCAAGAACTTTTTACAACAAATACCCAGCATCAGCAAAAAGGAACAATTCTAGAATGGGGGCAGAGAAAGAAAAGATAAAACCTTATAAGTAACTATTAATAGTGAAGTCAAATTGTTATAGTGATGATGTTTAAATCAGACACTTTTCAAATGTGCATTTCCTTTGTTGCATTGCTGCTGCCAGCACTATAGCACTGTATTTTTTCTCATCCTCTAATTCCTACTGTATTTAGGAAAGACCCCAGCAGAGTGCCTACTTGGAGCCCATTTGATGAATGGCAGTGCTGTGCAAGTGACATGGGGGAGCAGCATGTGGTACAGATACACCCAGGGATTGGCAGGAGACAATGGGCCTTTGTGGCAGCCACCAGGTCAGGTGGACACAACAGATCAGCTTCCTTAGACACAACAGATCAGCTGCCCTCACCATGCAGGTTTGTTGATACTGTGGAAGTCATCCCAGCCTGTCTCCAAAACAGCATGATATTGACAAGGTTTTTAGTTCCTGCTGCTGAATGGACTACACTCAGTGTCTCCTCAGCTTGCAGCAGTGGTAAAAGAACTCTTAGCCCAGCTTCCGTTATGTAGGGCTGTTGGCAGGTAGGGGTTTCCATGGTAGCTCAGCTGGTAAAGAATCTGCCTGCAATGCAGGAGACCTGGGTTCAATCCCTGAGTCAGGAAGATCCCCTGGAAGAGGAAATGACAACCCACTCCAGTATTCTTGCCTGGAGAATATGGACAGAGGAGCCTGGTGGGCTATAGTCCATGGGGTTGCAAAGAGTCAGACACGACTGAGCCAACAACACACTTTCTTTTCTAATATCTAACTGAAAGTCTCTGCTGAGTACATTTTACTAAGTAAAGATTAAAAATGTATAACCAGTTAAATAGTATGCTCAACATTTCTGTGGCAAAAAAAAAGAAAAATTCTGTATCTATATCCTGCTGATACCTACTCCCTTTGCTAAAGAATTATTCTTTCAAGATGGTTATTATTTTCTTCCTTGGTTAGAAATCCTCTCTCAACCATTAACTGCTTACTATGTGATTGCTGTCTAGAAGTTTGTGGTGAGAGTTATGTAAGTATCAATCTAAAAAAGACTGTTTTGATACCCCAGCGATTATTTATATACTTATTACTACTGAGCATCTTTTGAATACTTTCTGGATTAGAAGAAACCAGTACATCAGGGGTCCAGACTGCTCAAGCTAAAAACCTGAGTTTGTCTTCCTAATATCCTTCAATCTGAATCAGACAGATGACCAAGGTTTTGTCAACCAAACACACACGAAAGCTTGATTCAGGAGAGTGATATGAGGAAGAGTATGCTGGGCAGAATTTACTGAGGAGGATATATCGTTGTGATGAAGGGATATTTGTCTGTTTAGAGTTTCCACTGGAGTAGCCCAAAGTGTAATCTAGGTGTTAGAATCTTAATTTCATTTCTCCTCTTCTAAGTTTTTGGCCTTTGCAGATTCTTAGAGAGTTGCCTCCATCTGTTAATATATTTTTTGTAGGTATGGGGCATAATATAGTTGGGCTAGATGCTCTTGCAAGTATCAAAAACAAATACCAAACTTTTAAACAGCACCTTTAAGTTCTTGTTTTGATGTCTCATGTAAATCTTCATAGAGTGAAATATGGCAGATACGTCTCCTTAGCTGCCAAAATTAATTTAATCTATTTGCTTTCTCTTTGTGTAACTTGAGGATATATTAGTGTATCTATCTTATTGCCCCTTGGTGGCTCAGACAGTAGAGTCTGCCCTCAGTGTGGGAGAACCAGGTTCGATCCCTGGTTTGGGAAGATCCCCTGGAAAAGGGAAGGGCAACCCACTACAATATTCTTGCCAGGAAAATCCCATGAATGGAGGAGGAGCCTGGCAGGCTACATACCATGAGGTTGCAAAGAGTTGGACATGACTGAACGACTTTACTTTCATTTTCATCTTACTGCCCCCAAGATTATAATGCATGTTTTTTTGTGAAAGTATTTGTATTTCATGACTTTTTTTTTTTTTTTACTTTTTATTGAATACCTTTTATATGATGGGTAGATAATAAATGTTGAATAAATAGCTAAGTGCTCCTATCCAAAACTTGGGGATATAAAGCAAGTTTTATGTATTAAGCTTTTGGTAGCAAAGTAGTATTATGTTTGTCATGCACAGAAAATGTAACGTTAGGACATAATGGGTTAAAGGTAGTTTGAGGGACAGAGTAGAAAGGTTAGAGTAAAAAAAAAAAAAAAAGAGGAAGGATCATGGTAGGACAGAAGAAAAGTTTTGTGTTTTTTTTTCTATAATCTACAAATTTTTCTTTAGTTCTGGACAAAGGGAAAGAAGTGATTTTCATAAACAATTAAACAGACCCCACTCCAATACTCTTGCCTGGAAAATCTCATGGACAGAGGAGCCTGGAAGGCTGCAGTCCATGGGGTCGCTAAGAGTCGGACATGACTGAGCGACTTCACTTTCACTTTTCACTTTCATGCATTGGAGAAGGAAATGGCAACCCACTCCAGTGTTCTTGCCTGGAGACTCCCAGGGACGGGGGAGCCTGGTGGGCTGCCATCTATGGGGTCGCACAGAGCCGGACACGACTGAAGCGACTTAGCAGTAGCAGTATAAAGTTTATAATACAGTGTGGAAAATACAATACAAAGGATAAGTAGTAAGTTGAGCTACCAGCATGATAAAACATTATCAATGTCATATTTAGACTGGACTCCTACTATTTACAGGGGTAAGGGAAGGCTAATAAAGTTGGTCTTGAGGCAGTAGGCATAAATGACTCCAATCCATGCAGCGTCAAAGGCGGAGAAGAAGGATTTTATTTAAAAAACAAGAAAGAGGTGTGTTGTTTTCAGCAACCAAAAGTACAAAGTCTCGGACTTGTTTGCTACAGTGGTTTCACTTAGAAACTACTCCTTTCCATATTGAATTCTTGCAATCCAGTCAACTCCACTTCCTGTCATGTGTTACTAATTCAATTTTCAGAGCCTGCATGTTTCCATATACTTCTGCCTAACCTAAGAGAAAATTAATAAGAATTCTTCAAATATGAAAAAAGAATTGGGTCAGAAAGCTTTTCTGTTAAAACTTCATTTTTATCCCATAGCAGGTGAAATATCAGCAAGGTATTGTGAAGTGTAAATGTCAAAATATTGAAGGTATTCAGTTCAGTTCAGTTGCTCAGTCGTGTCTGACTCTTTGTCGTGTCTGACTCTTCGACCCCATGAATCACAGCACTCCAGGCTTCCCTGTCCATCACCAACTCCCAGAGTTTACTCAAACTCATGTCCATAGAGTCAGTGATGCCATCCAGCCATCTCATCCTCTGTCGTCCCCTTCTCCTCCTGCCCCCAATCCCTCCCAGCATCAGGGTCTTTTCCAATGAGTCAACTCTTCACATGAGGTGGCCAAAGTATTGGAGTTTCAGCTTTAGCATCAGTCCCTCCATTGAAGGTATAGGATCAAATAATTTTAGAGGTCAAAAGAACTTTGTAAGTCATTGTCACCAATTTTCTACCCCTTTAGAAATATTTCAAGCAGTATCTCTAGCAGATGGCTATCTAGCTTCTGCTTAAAGACACTATAGTGGTAGGGACTCTACGTTCTCCTAAAGTGTCCATTTATTTACATAAAATAAGTATTGACTGGGGCTTTCCTGACTGGTGGCTCAGGTAGTAAAGAGTCCACCTGTGGTGCAGGAGATGTCAGAGACACAGGTTGAATCCCTGGGTTGGGAAGATCTCCTGCAGAAGGGAATGGCAAGAAGAGAATTCCATGGACAGAAGAGCCTTGAGGGCTACAGTCCATGGGGTTGCAAAAAGTCAGACATGACTGAGCTACTAACATGAAGCTAGAAAGAGATACATTTGATATTATGTACTAGATGTTGTGGCGGCATATCTTTAGAATATTTGTCCCATTTTACAATGAGCTAAAATTCATCTCACTTTGATTCCCTTTAATGGACACATATTTAATATTAGTCAATATTTAAAGTGTCTATTTACCTTGAGATTCATGATATAACTTTTGTCTTTCTGTCTGACTTCATTCAGTATGACAATCTCTAGGTTGATTCATATTGCTGCAAATGGCATTATCTCATTCTTTGAATTAAATATCCATAACGGGATTTAAAGCCAACTTAGCTTTAATCCTTTTGAAAATCCTACCACTATCAAAAGTTTATAAAGAAGTTGTGTTCAATCCTAAATGCATAATTGGATCATTTGGGGAGATTTAATAGCTACTGAGACTTCCTCATCACTAGTTAATTCTGATTTAATTGTATTTTGGTTGGACCTGGGCATGGGTAGGTTTCCAGTCTTTCCAGGGGATTCTAATATGTAGCTGGGTTTCAGAGTGCATGCGTGCGTAGCCATTAAGTTGTATCCAACTCTTTGCATTGCCATGGACTGTAGCCCACTAGGCTCCTCTGTCCATGGGATTTCAAAGGCAAGAATACTGGGGTGGGTTGTCATTTCCTTCCCGACCCAGGGATCAAATCCATGTCACCAGGGAAGCCTCAGGTTTCAGAACAACTGTTTAAAGAAAATCTTGAAATCTCTCTCTCGCTCGTTCCTATTTTACAAAGATCAGAATGATTTTATTTAGCAACTGTTCCATTGTATTATAACCCTGAGACACAAATGTACTTTAAAAATTGGATTTTTTAAACTCACATTTTATAGTATATTATTTATTTTAAACAATTCAAATAGCACAGAAAATTTTAAGAAAAAACAGAGAAATTGCCTATATGTCCATTTCTGGAAATAATGCTCACTATTTTGATATACAAATGCAACCATGAGTACATATCATTTTGTAATTATTGGATGTATTTCTACAATATTGGCCAGAGAAGGCAATGGCACCCCACTCCAGTACTCTTGCCTGGAAAATCCTATGGACGGAGGAGCCTGGTAGGCTACAGTCCATGGGGTTGCTAGAGTCGGACACGACTGAGCGACTTCACTTTCACTTTTCACTTTCATGCATTGGAGAAGGAAATGGCAACCCACTCCAGTGTTCTTGTCTGGAGAATCCCAGGGACGGGGGAGCCTGGTAGGCTACCGTCTATGGGGTCACACAGAGTCGGACACGACTGAAGTGACTTAGCATAGCATAGCATAGCTACAATATTGGCAGGCTGCTTTAAAGCTTTCTGTTCCCTCAGGTAAGGTATTTGCTTTTTCCTCATGAACATAAGCAGAGGTACCAGTGTTTGGCAGACACACTGGCTTTCAGTGTGTAGACACTGGGAAAGAGAACCACCATTTTCTTGGTTGGGGGCTTTCCCAGTAGCTCAGCTGGTAGAGAATCCACCTACCAATATAGAAGACGCAAGAGAAATGGGTTCAATCTCTGGGTTGAGAGAATCCCCTGGAGGAAGAAATAGCAACCCACTCCAGTATTCTTGCCTGGAAATCCCATGGGCAGAGGAGCCTGGCAGGCTACAGTCCATAGTGTTGCAAATAGTCAGACATGACTGAGCACGCATGCATCTATGCACACATTTTTTTGGTACAGCTGAATAGGTTTGCTCATGGTGCCAGAAAGAGTAATTACGAATCTTTGATTATGATGGCTTTCTCAGTTTTTAGTCATAGATAAATCTAAGAGTCCTAGTCCACAGAGAGAATCAGAGAAAGATAAACTCAAAAGCCTAGAGAGAGTAACCCCCAGTTGAGATAATTTAATCAAGAAGAGAAAGTAAGGCATACCCACAAAGGGACATTTAAGGACCCTTTATTTATTTTTTATTTACTTTCTTTTTTTTTTAAGTTATAAAAAGAACAAACTTACACATAGTTCTACTTTATTATTTTTTAAGTATATAAATTAAGATTTTTAGTTGGAGTTTCAATATCAGACTTCCAAAAATTAATAGCATGAATATCCACAAAGTAGAAGGGTATAGTGGACCTGAAAAGCACTATGAACCAGTTCAACCTAATTAAAATTTACAGTTTTAAGAGAACTACTACTACTAAGTCACTTCAGTCATGTCTGACTCTATGCGACCAATAGACAGCAGCCCACCAGGCTCCCCCGTCCCTGGGATTCTCCAGGCAAGAACACTGGAGTGGGTTGCCATTTCCTTCTCCAATGCATTAAAGTGAAGAGTGAAAGTGAACAGTAGGATATAAATTCTATTCAAATTCCCGTAGACTATAAACTAACAGACACTGGAACATATCCAAGGATGCAAAAGAAGGTGCAACGATTTCATGGTATAAAGGTATTGAAATCATACAGTGTTTGTTCTCTTATCACTGTGGAATTACGTTAGAAATCAGTACCCAATGAGAGCTTGAAATCTCTTAATGAGTCTTATGTAATAATCAGATACAAGCCTTGCTTCCTTTCCCAAGTCCATTTTCTCATGCCTCTTTCCACATATGTGTCAGTAGCATGAAAATGATAAGAAAACAAACAAACAAATATAAAACGGGTCAAACAATTGCACTGATACTTCACAAAGAAGGTACATGAATGATTAATAAAACCTCAAAGAAGTTCAACATTATCAATCATCAGTTAAGTTCAGTTCATGAGGACATGCAATTAAAACCACTAACACCCATTAGAATGGTTAAATTTTAAAAAAGAAAAATGTGGTCCTTCCGCCGCGGCAGCCATTGTAGAACAACAGCCATGGCTCTGTGCTACCTCATGGCCATGGGCCTCAGCAAGGGTCCCAAGGTGACCAAGAACGTGGGCAAGCCGAGGCACAGGGGCCGCCGCAGGCGTCTCACCAAATACACCAAGGTCGTGCGGGACATGATCCGGGAGGTATGTGGCTTTGCCCCTTACGAGCGACGAGCCATGGAGCTGCTCAAGGTCTCCAAGGACAAGTGGGCCCTCAAGTTCATCAAGAGAAGGTGGGGACACACATCCGCTCAAAGAGGAAGAGAGAGGAGCTAAGCAACGTCTTTCTGCCATGAGGAAAGTGGCAGCCAAGAAGAACTGAGCCCTTCCCTTTTGTTCACAATAAATCTTGCCAAAAACTGAATAAATAAATAAATTAAAAAATTAAAATGTGACATTACCAAGTATGGGAGAGAATGTGGAGCAACTGGAATGCTCTTACACTGTTGATAGGATTGCAAAATGGCATGGGCGGTTTGAGAAATTTAAAGTAGTATATATAAGTCCCTTATCATATGATTTAGCAATCCCATTGTGTAAGAACAGATAAACAAAATGAAATGAAAACACACACATACAACTTATACATGAGTATTCAGAGTTTTATTTATCTTAGAGTCTGGAAACACCTGAAGTTGTCAATCAAATGGAGAATGGATAAACAAATAATCTTTTAACCATCCTATAAAACACCAGTCAGCAATAAAATGACCAACATCATAGCTGTAACTAAAACACATTTTGTTTAGTGAAAGAATTCATAAGCAAAAGATAGGTACTCTTAAATTCTATTTACATGAAATTCTATAAAAGGCAAAGCTAGTAATGACAGAAAACAGATTAGTGGCTGCCTGGAGATAAGAAGGGGTCACTTTAAATGGTCATAATGGAGCCTTTGGGGGTGATGGGTACTGTATTTTCATTGTAATGAAAGATATAGAATTTTATACAATTAGAAAATATATTAAATGGTACTCCTAAAAGAGTAATTTTGTATATAAATTATAGCCAATGCCATAAACATGTATAATATCATATATGAAATGAATCGCCAGTCCAGGTTCAATGCATGATACAGGACGCTTGGGGCTGGTGCACTGGGGTGACCCAGAGGGATGGTACGGGGAGGGAGGTGGGAGGGGGGTTCAGGATGGGGAACACGTGTATAACCATGGCAGATTCATGTTGATGTATGGCAAAACCAATACAATATTGTAAAGTAAAAAAAAAAAAATTATAGCCAATAACTATTTAGAAGTAAGTCCTAGAATTAGGCACTCTTATACACTGTAGATGGAACTGTCAATTGGTGCAATCTTTTTGGAAGAACATCTATGACAATTTAAGTATTTTCTTTTTTATGTACTTCCACATTTATATATTTACATAAATCATCACTTGTATATAAAGATGTAATGGAAAGATTGTTCATTGAAATAGTTTTTAACATCAAGCAATTCTCAACAGTATCCTGCTTAAATCAATGATAGCACATCTATACAATGGAAAAACACGCATCTTTTATAAAATATAACATGTTGTTGTTGTTAGGTCAGTAAGTCATGTCCAACTCTTTGTTAAGCCATGGACTGTAGCCCACCAGGCTCCTCCATCCATGAGATTTCCCAGGCAAGAATACTGGAGTAGGTTGCCGTTTCCTTCTCCAGGAGATCTTCCTGACCCACAGATTGAACCTGCATCTCCTGTCTCCTGCATTGGCAGGTGGATTCTTTACTTCTGAGCTACAGCTGGAATCTGCATGGAAAGTTTCTAACATATATAAAATCAAAAGTGTTAAGGCACAGAACAATGTGTCTGTATTTAAAAACTCTCACCTTTTTTAAAATTAACTTTTGTTAGAGTATAGTGGATTTTCAGTGTTGTATTAGTTTCTGCCATACAGCAAAGTGAATAGTTATACATATATCCACTCTTTTTTATATTATTTCCCTGAATAGGTCATTACAGATTATTGAATAGAGTTCACTGTGCTATGCAGTAAGTCCTTATTAGTTACATATGTTGTATATAGTAGTGTGTACATGTCGGTCTCAGTAGCCCAATTTATCCCTCCTCCCTAGATTTGTTTTCTTCATCTGTGATTCTCTTTCTGTTTTGTAAACAAGTCCATTCTTCCATCTTTTAGATTCCACATGTAAGTAATATATTTTTCTTTCTCTGTCCAAAGGGAAAATCATATCAAATTATACATAAATGTACATGTGTTTATACATGATGAAACTTTAAATATATCTTTAAATTTTTCTGCAAGATAGTGTTTAAAGCAAAAAAAATAAATAAACTATTATACATGGCAGCATTATAGACTATTTAGAAGATAAGTAGCAAGAGCACATAGGACAGAAAAGTGTTACAGAATTATACTCTTGTAAATTTCATATATTTGTTTGGATATAAACTGTGATGTTAAAGATACACTGAAATCAAATAAAATGCATAAAGGTGTATCTTAAAACTCAACAGAGGAAATACAAATCAAATACTAGAAAAAATTTTACTAATCAAAAAACATAAAACTGAGGAATATAGGCTACATCAGTATTTGAAACAAATGCCAAACATACAATAAATGGGAAAGGAATAAACACTTTACTTAAAAGGTCTTGATGGTAAGACCAAATTAAAAAATCAAGACTGCCTATATGATACCTACAAGGAATATTGTGTAAAGTAGACTGCTTTAAAATAAAATGGTGGTGAAGTGTATACCTTGAGAACACTAAGAATAAGAAAGCAGGAATGGGTATATTAACATCAGACAAAGTATGCTGTACTTCATCACCAAAAGTGGAATTTCAAATACAAAAGTAAAACTAAAAAATTTAAAGGAAAAATAGACAGATTACAAGCAACTTTGGAAATTTTAACACTACCCTATCAATAGCTGATAGGAATCATAAAAGTCAATAAAGATATAGAAGGCTTGATAACATCATTAAGAAATTGGCTTATTTGACTTTGGATTACTACATCTAACAATTATGGAATATACATCATTTTCAAGTACACATGAAACATTCACCAACATAGGCAAAATGCTGGGTCATAAAACAGAACTCCATAAACATCAAAATAATGTGAAGTATATTATCTGACCAGAACAGTATTAATTTAGAAATCAGTAGAACAAAGGAAGAATTAGCATGGAAACAAATTGCCAACAACTAGAATAACATTGCACATCATTAGAGAGCCTTCATATATTAATAGGGTAATAAAAAGTTTAAGCAATTGAATGCCCCAAATTAGAAAAGTAAATAAAATATTTGAAAATACAATTTCAGGACTAAGACTTTCTCTCTAAAGTAATATTTGTGAAATTCTAGTGTACTCAAAAATCACTGCTGCTGCTGCTGCTAAGTCGCTAGGGGGGATCATTATAAAATACAGATTCTGTTTCTAAGTTCTGGTGTAAAAACTAAGATTCTACAATTCTAAGAAACTCCCAACTGATGCTAATGATGATTAGAAAATAATATATGTTACTTAAGGAGGGATACTCATTATGCTATTAAAATGCTTCAGGGTACTGAATGTATTTGTACTTACAGAGGATAGAGGTATTTTGATCTGGAATCCAAGGAAAGAGAGCCAAATAAATGAGATGTTGACTTGCATGAGACGTTTCATAGGAAGTTCTGAATTATTGCCAGGTTAGATTGGACGCCAAGGTGCAGGGAAAATCTGGCAAGGTGCAAAAAAAAATCCTTTACTTCACAAACATCAAGGGACTATGCCTCTCTTTATTCATACTGCCTTTTACAATGGATAGAAATTTTCATATTAAAATATCAAAAATGGTTAAATTAATTAAATATCACATTTTAAAAGGCCCTTGATTTGCAGATGAAAACAAGTTTAAACATTTTTCTTCATATAATGATCTTTCTAGTCTAGATGGCTTAAGTGAAGAATTTAATTAGACTGCTTTAAAAGATAACTAGTGTTCAAAAGTAGTCAATCTTCAAAATTAAAAATAAGACACTTTTCTCATTTAACAGTTGGCTGCACAGTCAAGGGTATTTTGCTTCCTATTAACACTGTGTGTTTTCAAAGCTCAGCAAAAATGTTTAAATGTACATACAAATTACTTTTTCCTTGACTTATATTTTAATTTCAGCAATACTCTCCATTCTGATTGATCTTAAATAAGCTCTGACTTCTAATGAATGATTATATTGCTGAAAACAATCTTAGAGCTTTAGTAAGAAGAAAATAGCGAAACTTCAGTATTTTGGTCATCCGATGCGAACAGCTGACTCATTGGAAAAGTCTCTGATGCTGGGGAAGATTGAGGGCAGAAAGAGAAGAGGGCATCAAAGGATGAAATGGCTGGATGACGTCACCGGCACAGTGGATATGACTTTGGGCAAACTTTGGGAGATGGTGAAGGACAGGGAGGCTTGTCGTGCTGCAGTCCATGGGGTCCCAAAGAGTCGGACAAGACTGGTCGACTGAACAACAACAAGAAGAGGAAAATAGCAGAAAAATAAGCAAATTATGTCCTAGAAAAAAGTAAACTCCTTGATTTTTGAATTATGTTAATTTCTTGAATAGTAGTTTTGTTTAGAGCCTGGCCCCAGGTCTGTGATTTCAAAACATTACCTTTGTGAATCAGGCCCCAAATTGATCAGGCTCTAATTTTGAAAGGAGATGTACGTACAAGGAAGTATGCAAATACACGATAATGCCAGATATCAATTCTACCTGACATATTTCACTCTTCTTAAAATGTATATACTTTTATTAAAAATAGTACATATGTAAGGCATATTACATGGTTTGATATACACGAGAATAGTGAAATACTTACTTAATTCACAGTAATTAACATACCATCTTACCCAGTTACCATTTTTTTCAAAATAAGTTCATCTTAAATCTATTCTCTTAGCATATTTCCAGCACATAATATAGTACTATTAACTACTATAGTCATCATGCCTGTACATTAGAAAACTATACTTATTCATCCTATATAACTATAACCTTGTACCCTTTGATTAGCATTTCCCCACTTCCTCTACTCTACCAGCTCCTGGTAACCACCTTTCTACTCTCTGCTCCTTTAAGTTCTATTTTTTTTTTCAGATTCCACATATAAATGAAATCACACAATATTTGTCTTTCCCTGTCTTGCTTATTTCAGTAATATAAATGTCCTCCAACTTCACTCATATTGTCACAAATGGCAGGATTTTCTTCTTTCTCATAGCAGAAAAATATTCTATTCTCCCTCTATGGTACATAGAATAGAATGTTATATTTTAATATATATTCTATTTTAAAATATTCATATATATATATATATGCTGCTAAGTCACTTCAGTCATGTCCAACTCTGTGTGACCCCATAGACGGCAGCCCACCAGGCTCCCCCGTCCCTGGGATTCTCCAGGCAAGAACACTGGAGTGGGTTGCCATTTCCTTCTCCAATGCATGAAAGTGAAAAGTGAAAGTGAAGTCGCTCAGCGACCCCATGGACTGCAGCCCACCAGGCTCCTCCATCCATGGGATTTTCCCGGCAAGAGTACTGGAGTGGGGTGCCATTGCCTTCTCCAATATATGTGTGTGTGTGTGTGTGTGTGTGTGTGTTCTCACTATTTTATCCATTCATCTCTCAGTCGACACTTAGTGTGGTTTTAGACCTTGGCTATCGTGAATAATGCTGAGTGCAGATATCTCTTTGAGACCCTGGTTTCGTTTCCTTTGGATTTATATCCAGAACTGAGATTGCTGAGTCATATGGCAGTTCTATTTTTAAATTTTGGAGGGGAAGCAATACTTTTTTCCACAGGGACTGCACCAATTTACATTCCCACCGACAGTGAACATGGGATCTTTTTCCCCACACCCTTGCCAAAAATTGCTACTGCTTCTCTTGATAATAGCCATCCTAATAGGTGTGATATGATAGCTCATTGTGGCATTCATTTGTTTTTCCCTATGGTTAGTGATGTTGAGCATCTTTTCATATCTTATGGCCATTTGTATGTTTTCTTTTCAGAGATGTCTATTCAGGTCCCTTGCC
>NW_011494749.1:3110308-3114234 GCF_000754665.1 Bison bison bison | reverse complement strand
GGTCCCTTGCCTATTTCTTAAATCAGTTTGTTTGTTTTCTTGTTATTGCGTTGTTTCTTTTATATTTTGGATATTAAGGCCTTATCAGATACATGGTTTGCAAATATTTTCTCCTATTTTGTAGGTTGTCTCTTCATTCTGTTCACTGTTTCCATTGCTATGCAGAATTTTTTTTCTAGTTTCATGCAATCCATTTGTCTAATTTTGTTTATATTACCTGTGCTTTGGGGGTCATAAATATATTTTTAAAAAACTCATTTCCAAGACCAATGTCATGAAGCTCTTCCTCTGTTTCCTTCTGATAGTTTTGTGGTTTTGGATCTTACATTTCAATTTTTACTTCATTTTGAGTTGATTTGTGCATGTATGGTGAGATGAGAATCCAATTTCATTCAACTGCATGAGGGAAACTAGTTTTCCCAACACCAGTTATTAAAGAGAATCGTCTTTCCTATCGTGTGTTCTTGGTGCTTTGTTAAAAATAATTTGACTGTAAATATGTCTATTATTTTCTGTTGGTCTTTGTGTCTGTTTTTATGCTGGTACCAAGATGTTTTGATGATTATAATTTTGTAGTATATTTAGAATTTGGTAGTGTGATGCTCCCAACTGTGTTCTTTTTGCTCAAGATTATTTTGGCTGTTCAGGTCTTTTGTGGTTCCACATAAATTTTAGACTCTTTTTTTCTATTTCTGTAAAATAGCCATTGGAATTTTGATATGGATTGCACTGAATCTGTAGATTCCCTTGGGGGCAGTATGGACATTTTAATATATTAATTCTTTCAATCCATGAACAAGGGGTATATTTCTACCTATTTGAATTCCTCCCATCAATATTCTACAGTTTTCAGTGTATAGCTCTTTTACTGGTAAGAGTGAGCATTCTTGTCCTATCCCTGAAATTAGAGAAGAAGCTTTCAGCTTTTCACCACTGAGTATGATTAGCTGTGGGCTTGTCAGATATGGTCTTTGCTATGTTTTGAGGTACATTACATCTAAACCTAATTTGTTGAGAATTTTTATAATGATGTTGAATTTTGCCAAGAGCTTTTTCTGTATCTATTGAGATGAAAAATGATCATATGATTTTTATCTTTCAGTCTTAATGTGGTATATCAGATTCATTGATTTGTGTATATTGTGATCCTTGTGGACTTCCCTTGTATTTCCAGGGATAAATCCCACTTGATCATGCTATATTATCTTTTCAATATGCTGTTGAATTCAGTTTGTTAGTATTTTGTTGTGCATTTGTACATCTGTGTTCATCAGGGATATTGCCCTGTAGCTTTCATTTTTGTAATGTCAATGTTTGTCTTTGGTATAATACTATCCAGGCACCCGACTCCAGTACTCTTGCTTGGAAAATCCCATGGACGGAGGAGCCTGGTGGGCTGTAGTCCATGGGGTCGCTAAGAGTCAGACACGACTGAGCGACTTCACTTTCACCTATCACTTTCACGCATTGGAAAAGGAAATGGCAACCCACTCCAGTGTTCTTGCCTGGAGAATCCCAGGGATGGCTGAGCCTGGTGGGCTACCATCTATGGGGTCGCACAGAGTTGGACACGACTGAAGCGACTTAGCAGCAGCAGCAGCATCCTTATTAAAATATATTTGGAAATGTTTCCTCCTCTTCTATTTTTTAGAAGAGTTTAAGAAGGACCGATTTAATTCTTCTTTCAACATTCAGTAGAATTCACCAGTGAAGCCATCTGGTCTTAGGCTTTTATCTGCTGGGAAGTTTTTTTGCTATATTTTTATTATTTATTTTTCCAGTTTGAAATATAATTGACATAACGCACTGTATGAGTTTCATGTGCACAACATAAAGGTTAACTTATATACGTGGTCAAATAGTTGCCACAGTAGATTAGATAACATCCATCTTATCATATAGTACAATAAAAATAAATGGAAAAAAAAGAAAACTTTGCTACTTGTGATGACAGCTCTTAGGACTTACACTCTGAACAACTTTCATATATATCATACAGCAGTGGTAACTATAGCCAGCATGTTATACACTACTTCCCTAGGACTTATGTATCTTTTAACTGGAAGTTCATGCCTTTTGATTACCTGAATCAAATTCTTCCACTCCCCAACCCTTGCCTCTCATAATCACAATCTGATCTCTTTTTCCTATGAGCTTCCGTTTTTTTTAGATTCCACATATAAATGAGATCATACGGTATTTGTCTTTCTTCATGTGATTTATTTCGTGTAGCATAAAGCCATAAAGGCTGACCTATTTTGTCACAAATGTAAAGAATTTCTTATTTTTTATGGTTGAATAATATTCCACTGTGTGTGTGTGTGTGTGTGTGTGTGTGTGTGTATTATGACACAGCTTCTCTATCTTTTAGTCAGTCAATGGACACTTAGATTGTTACCATAGCTGGCTATTATAAATAATGGTGCTGTGAACATAGGAATGCAGATAGCTTATTGAGTTAGTGTTTTAACTTTACTTGGATATATTTCCAGAAGCGAAATTGCTTGATCATATGGTAGCTCTCTTTTTTAATTTTTTGAGGATCCTCCATTCTTACAATCCCACCAAAGAGTCTGTTTTTCTCACATCCTCACTAGCATATGTTTTCTCTTGCCTTTTTGATGATGGCCATTGTAATAGACATGAAGTGACAGCTTATTGTGCTTTTGATTTGCATTTTCTTAATGACTAGGAAAGTTAAGTTTCTTTTTATGTACCTGTTGACCATAGTTGCAAGGATTTTGAGTACTGGTTCAATCTGTTTACTTGATATTGGTCTGTTCAGACTCCTAATTCTTCATAATAAGGTCTTGGTAGCTGTGTGTTTTTAGAAACTTAACCATTCTTCCTGGTTATCCAATTTGTTGGCATATAAATGTGTATAGTAGTCTATAATGATCTTATGTATTTCTGTAGCATCACATGTGGTATTTCCTATTTTATTTCTGATTTTATATACTTTGAGTCTTCTCTCTTTGTTCGAAGTCTAACTAACCATTTGTCAATTTTGTCTATTTTTTCAAAAAGCTAATCATTCGTTTTAATGATCTTTTCTATTGTTTGTTCTAATCCCTATTTTAATTATTTCTGTTCTAATCTCTCTCATTTATTTGTTCTGCCAACTTCAGGTTTACTGGGACTGGCTGGACCTTGGGTCCACTGAAGCCTGGGGCTGTAAGGACTGGTCTTATATAGGAGTTGGCCTGAAGCCTAGTTCAGTTTAGTTCAGTTCAGTTCAGTCACTCAGTTGTGTCTGGCTCTTTGCGACCCCATGGACTGCAGCACACAGGCCTCCTGTCCATCACCAACTCCCAGAGTCTACAAACTCATGTCCATTGAGTCAGTGATGCCATCCAACCATCTCATCCTCTGTCGTGCCCTTCTTTTCTGCTTTCAATCTTTCCCAGATTAAGGGTCTTTTCAAATGAATCAGTTCTTCACATTAGGTGGCCAAGTATTGGAGTTTCAGCTTCAGCATCAGTCCTTCCAGTGAATATTCAGGACTGGTCTCCTTTAGGATACACTGGTTGGATCTCCTTTCAGTCTTTCAAGGAGGAAAGGCTTGAAAGGAACTTTCAAGAGTCTTCTCCAACGCCACAGTTCAAAAGCATCAATTCTTCAGCACCAGCTTTCTCTACAGTCCAACTCTCACATCCATACATGACTACTGGAAAAACCATAGCTTTGACTAGACAGACATTTGTTGGCAAAGTAATGTCTCTGCTTTTTAATATGCTGTCTAGGTTGGTCATAGCTTTTCTTCCAAGGTGCAAGAGTCTTTTAATTTCATGGCTGCAGTCACCATCTGCAGTGATTATGGAGCCAAAAAAATAAAGTCTCTCACTGTTTCCCCATCTATTTGCCATGAAGTGATGGGACCAGATGCCATGATCTTAGTTTTCTGAATGTTGAGTTTTAAGCCAAAT
>NW_011494749.1:3109305-3109669 GCF_000754665.1 Bison bison bison | reverse complement strand
ATATCTTCTGCTTCTGTTAGGCCCATACCATTTCTGTCCTTTATTGAGCCCATCTTTGCATGAAATGTTCCCTTAGTATCTTTAATTTTCTTGAAGAGATCTCTAGTCTTTCCCATTCTGTTGTTTTCCTCTATTTCTTTGCACTGATCACTGAGGAAGGCTTTCTTATCTCTCCTTGCTGTTTGCTTCTATTCTTTCTCAGCAATTTGTAAGGCCTCCTCAGACAGCCATTTTGCTTTTTTGCTTTTTTTTCTCTTGGGGATGGTCTTGATCCCTGCCTCCTGTACAATGTCATGAACATTTTTCCATAGTTCTTCAGGCATTCTGTCTATAAGATCTAATCCCTTGAATCTATTTCTCACTT
>NW_011494749.1:3108264-3109205 GCF_000754665.1 Bison bison bison | reverse complement strand
ATACCTGAATGGTCTAGTGGTTTTCCATACTTTCTTCAATTTAAGTCTGAATTTGGCAATAAAGTGTTCATGATCTGAGCCACAGTCAGCTCCCAGTCTTGTTTTTGCTGACTGTATAGAGCTTCACCATCTTTGGCTGCAAAGGATATAATCAATCTGATTTCGGCGTTGACCATCCAGTGATTCCCATGTGTAGAGTCTTCTTTTGTGTTGTTGGATGAGGGTGTTTGCTACGACCAGTGCATTCTCTTGGAAAAATTCTATTAGCCTTTGGCCTGCTTCATTCTGTACTCCAAGGCCAAATTTGCCTATTACTCCAGGTGTTTCTTGATCCTACTTTTGCATTCCCGTCCCCTATAATTAAAAGGACATCTTTTTTGGGTGTTAGTTCTAAAAGGTCTTGTAGGTTTTCATAGAACTGTTCAACTTCAGCTTCTTCAGCATTACTGATCAGGACATAGACTTGGAATACTGTGATACTGAATCATTTTCCTTGAAAACAAACAGGGATCTTTCTGTCATTTTTGAGATTGTATCCAAGTACTGCATTTTGAACTCTTTTGTTGACCATGATGGCTACTCCACTTCTTCTAAGGGATTCCTGCCCACAGTAGTAAATATAATGGTCATCTGAGTTAAATGCACCCATTCCAGTCCATTTTAGTTCACTGATTCCTAAAATGTCAAGCTTCACTCTTGCCATCTCCTGTTTGACCACTTCCAATTTACCTTGATTCGTGGACCTAACATTCCAGGTTCCTATGTAATATTTCTCTTTACAGCGTCAGACCTTGATTCTATCACCAGTCACAACCACAGTTGGGTGCTGTTTTTGCTTTGGCTCCATCTTTTCATTCTTGAGTTATTTCTCCACTGATACCCAGTAGCATATTTGGCACCTACTGACCTAGGGAGTTCATCTTTCAGTGTCCTATATGTTT
>NW_011494749.1:3107389-3108164 GCF_000754665.1 Bison bison bison | reverse complement strand
GCAGTCACCATCTGCAGTGATTATGGAGCCAAAAAATAAAGTCTCTCACTGTTTCCCCATCTATTTGCCATGAAGTGATGGGACCAGATGCCATGATCTTAGTTTTCTGAATGTTGAGTTTTAAGCCAAATTTTTCACTCTCCTCTTTCACTTTCATTAATAGGCTCTTCAGTTCTTCTTCAATTTTTCCATAAGGGTGGTGTCATCTGCATATCTGATGTCATTGAATTTCTCCCGGCAATCTTGATTCCATATTGTGCTTCATCCAGCCCAGCGTTTCTCATGATGTACTCTGCATAGAAGTTAAATAAGCAGGGTGACAGTATACAGCCTTGGCGTACTCCTTTCCCTATTTGGAACCAGTCTGTTGTTCCATGTCCAGTTCTAACTGTTGCTTCCTGACCTGCATACAGATTTCTCAGGAGGCAGGTCAGGTGGCCTGGTATTCCCATCTCTTTCAGAATTTTCCACAGTTTCATGTGATCCACACAGTCAAAGGCTTTGGCATAGTCAGTGAAGCAAAAGTAGATGTTTTTCTGGAATACTCTTGCTTTTTTGATGATCCAGTGGATGTTGGCAATTTGACCTCTGGTTCTTCTGCCTTTTCTAAATCCAGCTTGAAAATCAGGAAATTCATGGTTCATGTACTGTTGAAGCCTGGCTTGGAGAATTTTGAGCATTACTTTGCTAGCGTGTAAGATGAGTGCAATTGTGCAGTAGTTTGAGCATTCTTTGGCATTGCCTTTCTTTGGGATTGGAATGAAAACTGACCTTT
>NW_011494749.1:3070104-3107289 GCF_000754665.1 Bison bison bison | reverse complement strand
CTTTGGCTCCATCTTTTCATTCTTGAGTTATTTCTCCACTGATACCCAGTAGCATATTGGGCACCTACTGACCTAGGGAGTTCATCTTTCAGTGTCCTATATGTTTGCCATTTCATGCTGTTCATGGGGTTCTCAATTAAGAATACTCTCTAGTGAACCTCATTTTGTCAGAACTCTCCACCATGACCCACCATCTTGGGGGCCCTACAGGCATGGCTCACAGTTTCATGAGTTAGACAAGGCTGAGGGCCATGTGATCATATTGGTTAATTTTCTGTGATTGTGTCTTTCAGTCTGTTTGCCCTCTGATAAGGGCAGAAGGATAAGAGGCTTATGGAAGTTTCCTGATGGGAGTGACTGACTGAGGGGGAAAATGGGTCTTGTTCTGGTGGGCGGGGCCATGCTCAGTAAATCTTTAATCCAATCTTCTGTTGACCGGTGAAGCTGTGTTCGCTCCCTGTTATTTACCTGGGGCCAAACTATGGTGGAAGTAATGAAGATATGGAGACCTCCTTCAAAAGGTCTCATACACTCAGTACCCCCAACCCTGCAGCAGGCCACCACTGACCCGCACCTTCACCAGAGACTCCTGGACACTCCCGGGCAAGTCTGGGTCAGTCTCTGTGGGGTCACTGCTCCTTTCTCCTAGGTCCTGGTGTGCACAAGTTTCTGTTTGTGCCCTCCAAGAGTCTCCAGTCCTGTGTAAGTTCTGGAAGCTCTATGGTGGGGTTAATTGTGACCTCCTCCAAGAGGGCTTATGCCGTACCCAAGTCTGCTGCATTCAGACCCCCTGCCCCTGCAGCAGTCCACTGCTGACCCATACCTCCACAGGAGACACTCAAACACAGTTCTATCTCAGTCTCTGTGGGGTCTCTGGGTCCTGGTGCACACAAGGTTTGTTTGAGCCCTCTGAGCATCTCTGGCGGGAATGGGGTTTGATTCTAAATGCAAATTCCCCCCTCCTACTGTCTTGCTCGGGCTTTTCCACCCTTGGATGTGGGGTATCTCCTCACAGCTGCTCCAGCGCTTAACATCTTGCTGGGGCTTCTCTGCCCTTGGATGTGGGGTATCTCCTCATGATCACTTCAGCACCTGAAGCCCAGGGCCATAAGCAAATCTGGCACTGGAGTGGACCTGGAGCCCCAAACCAAGGGTGCTGGCCTAGAGTTTGTCTGTGAGTACTGATTTGGGTCTGGAGCCTGGGTTCATGGGTGCCAGTGTGGTACCTGGATTCACAGGTACCAGCTTGGGTTTTGAAAGCCAAAAGGACCAGTTTTTGCTGGACTGTAACCAGAGCTGCATCTGCAGAGACTGGCACATAGGCTGGAGTCACAACTGACAATTTGGAGTCTGGGGTCAGTCAGGAGCCTGAGGTCATAGGTGCCTGAGGCCAAGGTGGTTGGCCTGGTAGTGAGGTGAGGTCAGGTGCTCAGTTCACCCTCCTTCTGCCAAAGGGAAAGTGTTTCTCAGAGGTGCTGGGAGAGGGTGGAGGAGGGGGATATAATACCTCCTGTCTATAGTCATTAGTGTATTTTTTAAAATTTTTATTTCTGTGCTACACTTAGTTGTCTTCTTTCACCTGCAGTCTTTACCTGTTGCGAAAGTATTCTTGTATGTGGGTGGTCATGAAAATACTGTTTCTATAAAGGCACAATCATGAAAAATTTCTGTCTCACCATCTTGCTGATACTACTCCATTTCTTCTTATCTTTCACTCTTACGTGGCGCATGACTTTCCTACAGTCATGATTTCTAAGAAGCCGAATTCAAAGCTTGGGAATTGTCTACTGGTTCAAATCAGAGCAGAGAGCACTGGGCTTAGTGTATGTTATTTAGGTCTTGGAAAAACTTGGGAATGCCCCTGTGTAGCAATTAGAGAGCTTGTATTGTCCTGATCTTCCCTGGTGGCTCAGACAGTTAAGCATCTGCCTGCAGTGCGGGAGACCCAGGTTCAATCCCTGGGTCAGGAAGATTCCCTGGAAAAGGAAATGGCAACCCACTTCAGTACTCTTGCCTGGAAAATTCCATGGATGGAGGAGCCTCGTAGGCTACAGTGCATGGGGTCGCAAAGAGTTAGACACGACTGAGCAACTTAATTTCATTTCACTTCATTGTCCTGATCCAGTGTTTCTACCTATATACTCAGCTAGGTAAATTCTCAGAATATCCTAAGAAAACCTTGCAAAAACATACACCAAAATATTGAGTTTCAAAACTTACTAACATTGAGTAGTAAAGCTTGTAAACATTTTCCCCATAATTTTGGGATAATTAAATTTTGTTGTAATTTCCACTGAGAGATACTATGGAAGTATCTTTTAGGTTGTAATTCTTATTCTCCCTCCACTTTCTGAGAGTTAATTGCTAAAGTTTTTCTATTTTTTTTTTTTTTTATGTTTTCTCTCAAGGGTGTATTGGCACATGTGCAAAAATGAAGAATAAAGCCTAAATATTAAAAAAAAAGCTTCTGTAATGCATTAAACACACACATAAATATACATTGTATTGTTGTTATTCAGTCACAGTCATGTCCGACTCTTTGTGACCCCCATGGACTGCAGCACACCAGACTTCCCTGTCCTTCACTGTTTCCCAGAGTTTGCTCAAACTCATGTCCATTGAGTCAGTGATGCCATCTAACCATCTCATCCTCTCTCACCCCCTTCTCTTCCCGCCCTCAATCATTCCCAACAATAGGAATTGAGTTGGCTTTTCACATCAGGTGGCCAAAGTAGTGGAACTTTACCTTCAGCATCAGTCCTTCCAATGAACATTAAAGGTTGATTTCCCTGAGGATTGATTGGTTTGATATCCTTGCTGTGCAAGGGACTCTCAGGAGTCTTCTCCAGCACCGCAGTTCAAAAGCATCAGTTCTTTGGTGCTCAGTCTTCTTTATGGTCCAACTCTCACATCTATACATGACTATTGGAAAAGCCATAGCTTTGACTCTATGGACCTTTGTTGGCAAAGTAATGTCTCTGCTTTTTAATATGCTGTCTGGTTGGTCATAACTTTTCTTCCAAGGAGGAAGTGTCTTTTAATTTCATGGCTGCAGTCACCATCTGCAGTGATTTTGGAGCCCAAGAAAATAAAGTCTGTCACTGTTTCCATTGTTTCCACATCTATTTGTCATGAAGAGATGGGACTGAATGCCATGATATTCATTTTTTGAATGTTGAGTTTTAAGCCAAATTTTTCACACTACTCTTTCAACTTCATCAAGAGTCTCTTTAGTTCCTTTTTGCTTTCTGCCGTTAGTGTGGTGTCATCTGTATATCTGAATTTATTGATATTTTTCCCAAAATTTGATTCCAGCATGAGTTTCATCCACCCCAGCATGTTGCATGATGTACTCTGTGTATAAGTTAAATAAGCAGGGTGACAATATACAGCCTTGGCATACTCCTCTCCCAGTTTTGAACCAGTTCATTGTTCCATGTCTGGTTCTAACTGTTGATTCTTGACGTGCATGCAGGTTTCTCAGGAGGCAGGTAAAGTGGTCTGGTATCCCCATCTGTTTCAGAATTTTCTAGTTTATAGTGATCCACGCAGTAAAGGCTTTAGTGTAGTCAATGAAGCAGAAGTCGATGTTTTTTAGGAATTCCTTTGCTTTTTCTATGATCTATCAGAGATGTTGGCAATTTGATCTCTGGTTCTTCTGACTTTTCTAAATTCAGCTTGTACATCTGGAAGTTCTTGGTTCACATACTGTTGAAGCCTAGCCTAAAGGATTTTGAGGATTACCTTGCTAGCATATGAAATGAGTGCAATTGTGCAGTTGTTTGAACATTCTTTGGCATTGCCCTTCTTTGGGATTGGAATGAAAACTGACCTTTTTCAGTCCTGTGGCTACTGCTGAGTTTTCCAAATTTTCTGGCATATTGACTGCAGCACTTTAACAACATCATCTTTCAGGATTTGAAATAGCTCAGCTGGAATTTCATCACCTCCTCTGGCTTCATTTGTAGTAACACATCCTAAGGCCTACTTCCCACTCCAGTATGTCTGTCTGACTCTAGGTGAGTAATCACACTATCATGGTCAGCCGGGTCATTGAGACATACTTTGTGTAGTTCTGTGTATTCTTGCTACCTCTTAATATCTTCTGCTTCTGTTAGGTCCATACTGTTTCTGTCCTCTATTTTGCCCATTTTGCATGAAATGTTCTCTTGGTATCATTAATTTTCTTGAAGAGATCTCTAGTCTTTCCCATTCTATTGTTTCCCTCTATTTCTTTGAGTTGTTCACTTAGGAAGGCTTTTAAATTATGTATATACATGTATTTTGTGCTACTCTCAGAAACATGTAAGCTGCCATTACCAATACTGAGACAGTTTAAGCCATCAAGATAAGGTGTGATCCTCAGACATACAGAACAGAGTTACGGACACGGCTGCGAGGGGGAAGAAGAAGAGGTTGGGATGTACCAAGAGAGTAACATGGAAACATATATTACCATATGTAAAATAGATAGCCAATGGGAATTTTCTATATGACTCAGGGAACTCAAACTGGGGCTTGGTAACAACCTAGAGGGGTAGGATGGGGAGGGACGTTGTGGGGAGGATGTTCAAGTGAGAGGGGACAAAACATAAAGACAAGGTGTAATCCTCATCATCCAAAAAATGAGAGCTAGGTCTAGGGAAACATCTGCTTAATGGAAAGTGTGTTTTATCAATTAAGGTAATACAAAATAATAGTTTTTACTAACAGCTTTTGCACCTTTTGCAATTATATCTATAGAAGTTTTCAAATTTTTTCACTAATACATTTTTGACCACTGCAATTCTAAACAAAAAATACATGCAGACAGTTCATTGTAATGGATATTTGTCTTCAATAGGTGCTAATCTATATTATTTAAAAATATAATAGAAATATGCTTGACTTTTGTATATTGTGGCCATAATATACATTTAATCAATCACCACAGACCAAATTATCTGCTCCTTTAAATCCTGAGAATTTCTTTTTTTCCCTCCATTGCACCAAGAAAGGCAATATTAATAGAGTGAGGGAAATTTTTTTTAAATGAAGAATAGTTTTGAAATTCTGCTAGAGAATAAACATAAAAGATATGATCATAGATGAACTCAAGTAATCATAACAGAAATCAGATAAGAAAACATTCTTTTAATTTTCAAAAAGATAAAAAAAATAGTGGATAACAGAAGTGAAGAAATGTATTGAAGAACTAGCTAACAAAATTTTATGTGCATAATTAGTGGCAAAATTGTCAAATAACCAAGAGTTACCATAGGTTCACCTGACAAGACTTGCTAGAATGACATGATATTAACTTTATCTTACAATTGATATGGATATGCCTATGTTTGTTGCTTGTGATATTTGTACATACATGTTTGTGCGCATTTAAGCAGAGTGTCTGACAAAATGCCTTCTGATACCTTGCGATTATTTACAGGGTTAAATACCACACATTACTGATCCATAGATGGTTGACTATTTATGTGCTGATTATTTATTAATGAATATGTTTCAATATAAAATGAAGTATTTATTGCATCATGCTCTCTACCTTGTCACTGTTTTTCCTTAACATTTGTATCAATAATTTGAATGCAGAGCAAAATAAAGCACATTTGTGAAATTTGGGGTAGGGTGGGGCATCTAATATGCAAGATGACAGAATCAAGTTTCTAAAACTACTGAGCAGAAATAGCAAATCACAATTTTAATCACTACATTTTAGAGTAGTTACATGCTGACTGGGCTTCCCAGGTGACGCTAGTGGTAAAGAACCCACGTGCCAATGCAGAAGACTATAGGTTCCATCCCCTGGAGGAGGGCATAACAACATTCTTGCCTGGAGAATCCCATTGACAGAGGAGCCTGGTGGGCTACAGTCCACAGGGTTGCACAGAGTTGGACACGACTGAAGCAACTTAGCACTCACGCACTGTGTGCTGACTAGGCACCTTAATACACTGTATCTCACTGGTAATATAATTACCAAAATAGACAAAATTTTTCTTGATTTTTTTAAAAAGACATATGAAAATCAAATGGCACACCTGGTTGCAGAGGAAATAATTTATCCCAGATTTGTCTTACTCAATAGTTCATGTTATAGCTTGCCAGGCTAGCATTTATAAAAATTTATGAATAGGTAATTAAGTAGAGACAAATAAATTCATACGTTTAGACACAAGAGCCATTTTTCTATATATGGAAAGGGATAGCTTGAATTAAAAATAATTTTTTCTAAGGTAAGATTGTAGTATATATGCATAAAGAATTCTATTCAGCTGCTAATAAAAATAATACTGCCATAAAGTTTAGACTGCATTGAAAGTATTACACTGAACAGAAAAGCATTCCATCCTATTCTTCTTTGGTAAGATTACATCAGAACTCCCGTACCTCGTTGGTTATGTGTCCCCAAAGAAGTATATTGATAAACTCAGGACTCTGAGTAATTAGGACATGAGGCTTTGAGCACTTTCTTTGCTTATTTATATATTGTTCTTCCTAAAATGAGTTGTGATAGAATATGTACAAAATTTCTGTTTGGAAAATATATATATATATATATATATATATATATATAAAGCCATAACCTACTTAGTCCTATATGTGAATGTCTCCCTATCCAGATAGTAAGAGAACTATGTAAGATTTAAACTCATGCAAGATTACTGGATAGTTAGGAGTGCTGAATGACTCTTAAGAGCCACATGAAGTATTTTGGGATCAAGCAAAGCAACAATACAAACCAAACATCATAGATCTATCACACTAAGAAAATTCCTAAAAAAAATTTAATGGAAGCATAACTAGGGTTTTCTAACTATTTGAAAATGTTATAGGATACATTTATAAGCACATATATTTATGCACACTGGAGATTTGCTTTTTCTCTAAGTTCTGTTACTATTAAGGGTGCCATGAAACATTCTGTAGTTACCAAGCAAGAGTGGAATTATAATATAAAGCACAATAGCAGTTGCAACATATTATGTAGAGGTAGCTTGACTGACTTACATGAAAAATTACACTGCTTTTCATCACACTCTGTTAAACTTTCAGACAGTTCATTTAGCCTTTGATTTGTTGAGTATATGAACTTCAGTTTGAGCTTTCAAACCAGTTCCAACTGATTTGACAGAAGCATGAGTGACTTCTGATTTCAATTTAAAGACTGTGAACAAAGAAATGGTAAATGAGATTTTTCTATTTTTCTGTTTGTAGCACTGGATCGCTTTAGCTATGATTTAATGCATTTATTGTTCTTTGAGGGAACATAGGTAAGACTAATTTAATGAAAATATCTGTAGTGGAATACAGAGGGTTCTCTGTGTCATCTCAGGAACTTTTATCAATTAAGAGGGAATGAAGCAGAAAAATTGATGTCCCACAAATATGCTGATGTTGCTTCCATCAAGTTAATTTAGAAACTCTACCAATTGGAAAAATTATTATTTTTAATCTTTTTCAATTTTGTTACTCAAATATGCTAGCAAAGGTCATAAAGGGGAAAATCTTTCACAAAAACTGCAAGGATTATCAAGATTACTTTGTTTGAATCACATTAATGCTTTGTGGCAAGGACCATAAAGTTTTTTCATTTAGTTGTTAATGGACATATCTCAGATCTACATCAGATAAAATTGCACTGGGTGATCCTTTAGAAGCTACAAGTTAGAAATGTGTTCACTGAAGAGAAACACTTCATTTAAAACAAATACATCTCAATATCCTTCTTCATATACCTATCAAAGAAGTTGACAGTATTGTTAATAGAAGGAACAGACAGTTCCTTCTATTATTAATTGGCTTATCGTTCCAACGTCATTTAGACTTGGAATTAGAAAATCATGCCTTTGCATGCTAGGATAAGCACAAGTTTAGTATGAGACTTTCAAGCAATTTTTGTTGTGTTAGTCACTCAGTCGTGTCTGACTCTGCGCCCCCATGGACTGTAGCCTCCAGGCTCCTCTGTCCGTGGAATTCTCAAGGCAAGAATACTGAAGTGGTTAGTTGCTCCCTTCTCCAGGGGATCTCACCAAACCAGGGATCAAATCTGGGTCTCCATATTGTAGGCAGATTCGTTACCACCTAAGTCACTAGGGAAACCCATTAAAAACTTAACAATCATTCAATTGACTGGCTCAGGAATTTATTGCTAATTACAAAAAATATTATTTTAAAGCTTATTGATAACTCTATGCATCTTCTATCTGGGCACTACAGAGGTCATAAAGACCAATTATATCACAAGAAAAAAGAAACGAAAATAGTAAAAATTTCCATAATTTTAAAAGGAAATCTTGCCTGAATTGATCACCTAGATTTTTCAAACTTATGATCAGTAGTCCAAATTAATCAAGAGCATTGGATCTTTTGCTTAAGTCTCTAACTTTACTATATAGGGTAGAGAAAAGCATTATAAATGTGGATATAGGAATGGATCAACAGACCCTGAACACAGTCTTATGGAAAATAATGTAAGTCAGAAAACAAGTTATCTGCTGCTGCTGCTGCTAAGTTGCTTCAGTCGTGTCCGACTCTGTGCGACCCCATAGACGGCAGCCCACTAGGCTCCCCCGTCCCTGGGATTCTCCAGGCAAGAACACTGGAGTGGGTTGCCATTTCCTTCCCCAATGCACGAAAGTGAAAAGTGAAAGTGAAGTCGCTCAGTCGTGTCCGACTCTTAGTGACCCCACGGACTGCAGCCTACCAGCCTCCTCAGTCCATGGGATTTTCCAGGCAAGAGTACTGGAGTGGGTTGCTATTATCATCTAGTAGTATGCATTAAGATTCATGCAAAAAGTCAAATTTTAATTTATCTTCTACAAAGAGGAAAGTGTTATGACAAGATCTTCATGGTGAAGGGTGCAATGAAAGATCTGGAAATCACTTGCCTCTTTTACTGTTCTGGTTGTTATGATAAAGATCTAAATTAAAACAAGAGTGTGGGGAAGTGGAGGAAGGGAAAACTGGGGTCATGTGAAGAAAATAAAACCTACAGATTTTGGTGGTTGAATATAGAAAAGAAGAGTGAAAAAAGTGTCACACTAGATTACTGGATTGGAGGTAGTGACTTTAATGTAGCTTAATGATATTATGGAGAGAAAATAAGGGCAACTTTCTCCTCACTCTGGCTGACAATCAATTTGGTGTTAGAGAGTTACCTATTTTCTCTAATCTTTCTTTATTTGTGGGATAGGCTATACAAAACTTATTCTATCAACTCAGACTGACAATGAAAATAAATATTAGGTATAAAAATTTGCATAAGAAAATAATTGCTAAATGCTACCTTTTGCTTTTGCTCCTTCTTACTGTTAATACTAATGCTTCCAAATAAAACACTCACTGCATTTTGCATGAACAATTTCAGTAGTTTTCTAACGTGTCCACTACTCTTCATTTAAAATTTTTAATTCATAGTACCTCATACTGAGTTAAGTTCTTTTTTTTAAAATTCTTTTTTAAAAAAGTTTTTTTTTTTAAAGAACAGGTTTTTTTTAAAAAAAGAATAGTTCTTTTTTAAAAATTAGTTTTATTGCAGTATGTGTTTCCCTGATAGTTAAGTTGGTAAAGAATGGTTCCTGCAATGCAGGAAACCCCAGTTTGATTCCTAGGTCAGGAAGATCTGCTGGAGAAGGGATAGGCTACCCACTCTAGTACTCTTGGGCTTCCCTTGTGGCTCAGCTGGTAGAGAATCTGCTTGCAATGTGGGGGACCTGGGTTCAATCCCTGGGTTGGGAAGATCTCCTGGAGAAGGGAAAGGCTACCCACTCCAGTATTTTGGCCTGGAGAATTCCATGGACCATACAGTCCATCAGGGCACAAAGAGTCAGACACGACTGAGCAACTTTCATTTCACCACACTTTATTGCTGTACAGTTGCTTTGCAATATTGTGTTAGTCTCTACTGTATGGCAAAGTGAATCATCTATATGTATACTAATTTTCCCTCCTTTGGGGATTTCCTTCCCATTTAGCTCCCCACAGAGCACTGAGTGGAGTTCCCTGAGCTATACCCTGAGGTTCTCATTAGTTACCTGTCTTATACATAGTGCGTCCCCGGAGGCTCACTGGTAAAGAACACGCTTGCCAGCGCAGCAGACGTGGGTTCAGCCCTTGGGTACAGAAGATCCCCTGGAGAAGGAAATGGCAACCCACTCCAGTATTCTTGCCTGGAAAAACCCATGGAGAGAGGAGCCTGGAGCCTCAAAGAGTCAGACATGACTGAACAACTAAATAACAACAGCAATATCGCTTCTATTGGTTCCAAATGATACAGAAAAAGTTCAGACATGCTGTAGATTATCTCTTTATTAAAGTTCTGTAGCCCTCCTTCTTTCTTTAAAAAAGGAGGGCCTTGTATTTTTCTTCATAGACAAATGGATATAATCTGCCTGAGACTGTAACTTGCCTGCCCTACCCCTCCCCTAAAAGCACATGAATTACACTCTCATTTCAGGGGAAGTCCTGTGTCACCTTCTTCAAAGTGCTAACTCCACCTAGGTACTGTCACCCCTCTCAATTTCCTTGGTCGTTGATTCAAAAGTTACTTTAATCTTGTGTCTTCATTCTTTCCTTTTCTATGATTCCATTCTTTCTGTCTGTATGATGCTAGCCATACATCCTTAAAAGGCTTTTCATCCTTAAAAGGCTTACCCAAACTTGCCTTGCGCTCAAACTACCATCTGTTCTTCTTTTCCTACTCTGATACACTATATAAGCCAGGACTGTAATTATTTTCCACTACTTTAGCTTCCTCTACTTTTTAACTCATTTCGATTTAATTTTCCTTCATTTTGAAATCAACCTTAATCACTGCCTCCTGTACAATGTCACAAACCTCTGTCCATAGTTGTTCAGGCACTCTGTCTATCAGATCTATTCCCTTTAATCTGTTTGTCACTTCCACTGTATAACTGTAAGGGATTTGATTTAGGTCAAACCTGAATGGTCTAGTGGTTTTCCCTACTTTCTTCAATTTAAGTCTGAATTTTGCAATAAGGAGCTCATGATCTGAGCCACTATCAGCTCCCAGTCTTATTTTTGCTGACTGTATGTAGCTTCTCCATCTTTGGCTACAAAGAATATAATCAATCTGATTTCAGTATTGACCATCTGGTGATGTCCTTGTGTAGAGTCGTCTCTTGTCTTGTTGGAAGAGTTTGTTTGCTATGACCAGTGTGCATTCTCTTGGCAAAATTCTGTTAGCCTTTGCCCTGCTTCATTTTGTACTCCAAGGACAAATTTGCCTGTTACTCCAGGTACCTCTTTGCTTCCTACTTTTCCATTCTTTTCCCCTATGGTGAAAAGGATATCTTTACTGGGTGTTCGTTCTAGAAGGTCTTGTAGATCTTCACAGAACCGCTCAACCTCAGCTTCTTCAGCATTACTGGTTGAGGCATAGACTTGGAATACTGTGCTATTGAATGGTTTGCCTTGGAAATAAACAAAGATCATTCTGCTGTTTTTGAGATTGCATCCAAGTACTGCATTTTGGACCCTTTCATTGACTATGAGGGCTACTCCATTTCTTCTAAGGCATTCCTACCCACAGTAGAAGATATAATGTTCATCTGAATTACATTCACCCATTTCAGTCCATTTTAGTTCACTGATTTTAAAATGTTGGTGTTTACTCTTACCATCTCCTGTTTGACCACTTCCAATTTACCTTGATTCATTAGACTTACTTGTAGCTCAAATGGTAAAGAATCTGCCTGACATGCAGGAGACCAGGGTTTGATCCTGGGGTTGGGAAGTTCCTCTGGAGAAGGGAATGGCAATTCAATCCACTATTCTTGCCTGGAGAATTCCATGTACAGAGAAGCCTGGTGGGCTACAGTCCATGGGGTCACAAAGAGTCAACTGGGTGACTAAAGTACACGTGCACGGGGACCTAACATTCCAGGTTCCTACACAATATTGC
The DNA here is from genome assembly GCF_000754665.1 of Bison bison bison. Classification (NCBI taxonomy): domain Eukaryota; kingdom Metazoa; phylum Chordata; class Mammalia; order Artiodactyla; family Bovidae; genus Bison; species Bison bison. Next base: position 3,095,369 of record NW_011494749.1, on the reverse strand, counting down.
TCTTTATGGCATCGGGCTTTACTTCCATCATTAATCACATCCATAACTGGGTGTTGTTTTTACTTTGGCTCTGTGTCTTCATTCCTTCTGGAGTTATTTCTCCACTCTTCTCCAGTAGTATATTGGGCACCTACCGACCTGGGGAGTTCATCTTTCATTGTCATATCTTTTTGCCTATTCATACTGTTCATGGGGTTCTCAAGGTAAGAATACTGAAGTGGTTTGCCATTCCCTTCTCCAGTGGACCACATTTTGTCAGAACTCTCCACCATGACCCGTCCAAATTGGGTGGCCCTATAGGCCATGGCTCATAGTTTCATTGAGGTAGACAAGGCTGCGGTCCCTGTGATCAGTTTGATTAGTTTCTGTGATTGTGGTTTTCATTCTGTCTGCCCTCTGATGGATGAGGATAAGAGGCTTATGGAAGCTTCCTGATGGGAGAGACTGACTGTGGGGGAAAGGGTCTTGTTCTGATGGGCGGGGCCATGCTCAGTAAATCTTAAATCCAGTTTTCTGTTAATGGGTTGGGCTGTGTTCTTTCCCTGTTGTGTGACCTGAGACCAAACTATGGTGGCAGTAATGATGATAGTGGATACAAGTTGTAATGATGAAAACAGACACTTCACAGACACTTAAGTTGTGTCTGTATCATGGCTTTGAATAAAGCTACAATGAGCATGATAAGGTAAATGTTTCTTCAAGACAGTGATATCATTTCTTTTGGATATATGTCCACAAGTAGAAATAATAGTTCAGTTTTAAAATTTTTGAGGAGTGTACATACTGTTTTCCATAATAACTGTGTCTATTAATATTTCCACTAACAGTATACAAGGGTTTTCTTTTTTCCAACCCTCACCAACACCTATTATCTCTTTTTGTGTAGTTAATGTTAATAATATGAGTTCAGAAAGAAGACTCAGAGGAATGAAGGGTCAAAGTCACACACAAAAGTGATATAGAAAAGATGACTATGAAAACATGTTATGATGAGTAAATTAAAATGAAGAGGCTGAAAAAAAAATGAAGTAATTTCCCACCTCTGTAGAATGACTCATGCGAATTGAGAACATGCAATGACCTTACTCAAAGAACAGAAGCTTTTTCCTCAGAAATGCCAGGTTGATTCGATCATTTAGCAGACATTTATTAAGAATCTTCTGTGTGCTAGGCACTATTTGGTGTGCTCAGTGAACATAATAAAAGTCTATGATCTCCTATAACATATTCTAATAAACAGTAAACAACAAGCATGATAATAAATTAGTAAACTGTGATGTGTTAGAAGATGTAAAGTGTTATGGGTAAAGAAAGCAGAAGATCTGTGTTGTGTTCAATACAGTGGTCAGAGCAGACTCACTGGAGGAGGTGAGGTTTGAACAAAGACTTGAAGGAAGGAAGTTAATGAGACACGCTGTTGTTAAGATGTGTGTTCAAACCCTTGTAAGCTGCCCAGGCTTTAAACCTATTCAATAGAGCTTTGCCCTTGGAAATGAGCAGACCCAAGTTCAGGGATTTATTCCTTTATCTCCATGTGCAGTCATGTAGTTCAAACCATTTAGACTCTATGACTTTCAATTTTCTAATTTGTAAAATAAATTTTGCAATATTAATACAGTATTAGTACAGGAAAATCAAAAAAGCATCACAGTTATTTTTTTTTTAATTTTAGAACAGATTTAGATTTTAGAGAAAAGTTGCAAAGACAGTACAGAGTTCCCATATATTCTATATTCAGTTCCCCTATTATTAACATCTTACATTAATGTGGTATATTAGTTACAACTAACCAATACTTTGGCCCCCTGATGCGAAGAACTGACTAATTTGAAAAGATCCTGATGCAGGGAATGATTGAAGGTGGGAGGAGAAGGGGACAACAGAGGACGAGATGGTTGGAAGGCATCACTGACTCAATGGACATGAGTGTAAGCTCCAGGAGTTCGTGATGGACAGGGAAGCCTGGCGTACTACAGTCCATGTGGTCGCAAAGACATGACTAAGTAACTGAACTGAACTGATGCATTGAGTCAATTCCTTGGCAGGTTGATAAGAAGTCCAGGGTCCCGGAGGAGGAGACAGGGGTCTGGAATTCTCAAGGAGGAGGAAATGACAAACTTTTTTTTTTCCCTACATTCCTTAGTGAGAATTTATACAATAATGCATCCTGCTTGAGGACAAGTTTCTGCTTCCTGAAAACCTTCTCACTAATCCTGTTATCTTAAAATGTATATTGTGGGAGTGAGTCTAGTAAGATCTTTACAACCTTGAGATATTCTTTTGATTTATTGTAATAAGCAATTAAAAAGTATATAATTTCTTTGCTAAGACTAGGGATTGGGGCACTCTCCATCCACCTTCTGATGTCTATGTCAGAAGCTTTCTCTGCCCCTTTTTATATTTTAATAAAACTCTGCTACACAAAAGCTCTTGAGTGATCAAGCCTGGTCCCTGGTCCCAAAGCTAAATCTTCAGAGATCACAAATCCAACACCATTCCCTGTAAACTATCAGTATTAACCTAACTCCTTTATTCAATTTCCTTTGTTTTTTACACAGCGTCCTTTTTCTGCCACAGGATCCCAGCTAGGTTATCACATTCCATTTATTCTCATGTCCTCTGAGGCTCTTCCTGATTGTGACAGTTTTTAGGATTTTTCTTGCCTTTGTGACCTGGACAGTTTTGAAGAGCAATGTTCAGATACTTTGAAGAATGTCCCTCCACTGGGAATCACCTGATGTTTTAGACTGTGGTTATGAATTTTGGGGAAGAAGATCACCAAGGCAAAGTGCTTCATCACATCACGTCAAAGGTACATAATATCAATATAACTTATGAACTGTTACTGTAAACCTTGAGGCAGTACCTGTCAGGTTTCTCAAAAAGCTTTGTGTTTAAAAGTGGATTCTCTTTAAAGTGGCAAACTAAAATCTGGACCCATGTCACTTGATGGTACTTGTTGAGTCTATTGCCTAGGCCAGAAAGTCTATATTAATTAAACATACATTGCAGAATCTATCTTGTGCTCAATTGTCTACAAAGCAACAGATCTCTATTGTAAAAGAAAGTAATTGCTGAGTTATTTTCCCTATGATAAATCTTGTGAACAAAACAAGAGTTTCACCATGTACTTCCTTGTTACTATATATAAGCCTTTGATCATATTTTTGATCATATTTTCCTTTAATTCTATTTTAACCCAAGGGATGAAAAGCAGGTCTCTAAAAGACTTGCAACATGTCAAATGTATGTGTTGCTTTGGAATGTAATTTTACTTCTGTGCTCAGCTTCTACTTGGGAATTGGAAATATACTTCCCAGTGACAAGAGCATATATCAACTGAGGCAGCAAGTTGGTTATGAGACCCTAGGATGTATTTCAGAAAATGAAAAGCAAACCAATCATAGAGAAGGACAGGCAGGACTTGCAGGCTAACCAAAGCCTTCATCTCTTTCTAATTTTGCTTTCATGAATCCCACAGAGTAAATTATATTGTTCAGGGTGAAATGAGACCCTGTATGTTCACTCCATTCTTCTTTTTATATGTTTCAAAAGATGCCAGACCCAGAGCAAGCCCACATTTTAGAGCCACACTGTCAATACCAGTGACAAAGATGTTTGCCTTAGGCATTGCTATTTTCTTTTTTAAAGAAATTCATTTAAATCAAAATCAGCCTTGAGAGGGCACAGAGTGGCAGCTTGGGGCAGTTCATCACAGGGCATTTGGCTCATGATTTTGATCTGCAAAAGTGCAGCAAGCGGCTGATGTAGCCATGGCTATACTGTGGGAGGTCAGCTCTCCCTCCAGGGAGAAATCTGATTTTTGTCCAGAAAAGTCCATTTGTCTTTGGATTGTCCTCTTCTGCTTCTGGTGCCCAGGGTTCTTTTCACCCTACACTCCCCTTTTATTCCAGAACTTTGATTCATGATATGTAAAACCTAAAGAGTTACACAATTTGATGTAACTTTGAAAAGTAAAACATATTCTATATTGAAAGAGATACATTTCTCATCAAAGAAATCCTGATGTTGAACTGCATCTCTTAAATCTGTTTTAATATTTTAGTTCTATATTTAGCCACCCTTTCCCATAACTTAGAGTCAACATCATTGTAAGCTCTGGTTATCACATACATATTGGTTAGAAAGAAGGAAAAATGAGTAATTAATGATTGGAGAAAAATATTTTCCTTTAATACGTCTTTTTAAAATAGTACAAGGGGTGCCTTTTAATACAATGAAAGTTTAAATATGCTTTTATTTTATTTTCTATTGGAGTATAGTTGATTAACAATATTGTGTTACTTTCAATCATACAGGAAAGTGATTCAATTATACATATACATGCTTATCTCTTCTTTTGCAATTCTTTTCCCTTTTACGTTATTACAGAATATTGAGCAGAGTTTCCTGTGCTATACTGTAGGTCCTTGTTGTTTATCTACTTTAAATACAGTAGTGTGGGGTTCACATGTACATATACTTTCATGTATTAATATAACTCCCTCTGTCCATTCCCAATCTTTCCAAATCCATGTTCTTTATGCCCACATTATTTAATTCATTAATTCCTATATCTCTCTCCCTATGATACTTCATTTATTTTATTTATTTAACCTCTCTAAAATATCCTTTCTTAAGTAAGGGATAAAATTTCACATAAATTATTAAGATTCCCCAGGAACAAGTAGTTGAATTAGTTTGTCAGCAAACAGCCATAGTATTGATATATTGGGAGTGAAATCCTAAGAACATGTAGGTGTGTGTTGTTCTTACAGATGACTAACAACAAAGTCAATCTGACATGTGTTTAACAATATTTTTATTAATGTATTGCATGATAATTAAACATAAATGAGAATAGTTAATAATACTTAATCTAATGTCTATATTTACTATTTCTCACACTGAACCATACCGGTGTCCAGCCCCGGTAGGATCCAGGGATTCCCTCAGGAGGACGGCGTCGGTGAACACATAGATAAAGAGACGGGGAAAGAATTTTGCAGTTAAGAAAATAGAGGAGAGAAAAGAGGCTGATATTCCTTGGTTTATGCAAAAAGCCAATAAAGCCCCAGCACGGGACTTGCTCTGTTCACGTAGGCCGCAGGCGCCCTCTCGAATCGCAAAAGGTGCCCCACCTTCTCAAGTGGGTCTTAGAAGCCCAGGCAGGAAAGTGAACACAGAGAGCCCCTGCGCTCCATAGAATCAGCCTGAGTAGGAAAAGGAAAGAGAAAGAACGACATGGGGAGACCAAGCTTCGGTGAGCAAGGCCCGCATTTTATTTTCCAAAGTGGTTTTTATACCTTAAGTTGTGCATAGAGGATAATGGGGGAAGGGGTATAGTCATGCAAGGTCAGCAGTCCTTGATCCTATTGAAGCCAGGCTTTCTTTCTGAAAACTTATCATATGCAAAAGTTTTAGGTGATTTACATCATCTTCTGGCCAGGAAGCCTGTTAACATTTTATGACCCTTTCCTCAGAAAATTTATTTTTCTCTAAAGGTGATTATTCTAAAGTCAGGTGCCACCCTCCAAAAGCATTAGATAAAGTTGCATTCCTATAGGGCAAAAGTGGTGGGCTATAACAAGAAAAGAATTAACTCAAGGGTCCAAGGTTACAAACATTAAAGCTACTACTTACATTTCTATACACCAACTATATTAATCAATACACTCCCAGGGACACAGTAGGTAAGGGATATGGAAACTTGGCAGCAAGCATTAGCTCAACAAAGAAATCCTCTATTAGTTCTATTTTAACAATTTTAATTCTCTGAGAAGCTCTGCATTGTTAGAATAGCTTAAGCTTCCCATGCCTCTCGTGGTTGGGAGGCTGTGAATCTGAACAAACCTGTCAGGCAAGCTAGAAAGTCATCAGAGGGGTTTGAATTGAAACACTCCTATTATGCCCAGGAGACTTATTAACTAGAGTTTTAAGTTGATTTTCTTACAGAGAAAGGTGGTCGGGGATAGCCCCCCGATAATGTCAGAAGAGTTGGTGAAAGTCGTGAAATAGTAAAACAGACAGATTTTGGTTTTGGGGTAGATGCTCGGGCAGGTCCAGGAGGGCCCCTTGAGCCCTGACTCGCCTTTGCATATCAGGCCTCTCTGCATGACCTTTGTCATGGGTGGGGACTCCCGTGCTGGCTCCCAGCAGAACCAAAGCTTATTTTTCTCACCTCTTTGTATGCTTTTCAGTATTTGTAAATGGCACACACTGAAACATGAGTTCCTCTAAGGCAACTCACACCTGCTTTATGGGATGTCCTCAGGTCTTAGCACAATGTCAGCTTTACGATAATGTCACAATAAATACTGAAGGGATAAATCTTTATCCATGCATTGAAGTTCCATGAAAACATGTGAGCCTCATTTCATACTGGCTTATGCACCAAATGAGATGGTCACACAAACCCACACAATTCTGGGCTTATTTTTGAGTCCCTTATTTGTGTCTGGCATTGGGCTATCCTTAGGTCTACAGAGATGAGAAGCCATATTTCATGCTCTCCAGGAGCCAACAGTCAGGAAGGGAGGTTATGGATAAGACAAAAGACGATGTAAACTGGCTGGATCATAAACTGTCTATGGGGGGGATGAAGAGGCTGAAAAATCAGGCCTAGAAATTTGCCTTACAAGCAATGGGCATACCTTGCATGATTTTTAAGCAGCAAGTAACACTCATTAAAAAGTAAGTGGCCTAACATTCCAAAAGCCCTAATTATTTGTGCCCAAATCTCTAGTCCAGGGCCAAGAATTTCTGTAACTACCTTTCTAGCTTCTGACTCAGTGGTTCTTGACCTCAACTGCTTATGAAAATCACCTGGAAAACATATACAGAATTAAAGAGAGGCCATCAGTATTCTGATTTATAGGTAAGACTGGGGTCTCAAGCATCATTTTTTAAAAGAACAATTCTAATTCAAACATGGTTGAAAATCATGGTTCTAGTTTGTTTTCTTCCTTTTACAACTTGGCAGAACTTGTTGCTGTTCAGTCCCTCAGTCATGTCTGACTCTTTGCAACCCCATGTACTACAGCATGCCAGGCTTCCCTGTCCTTCAGTATCTCCTGGAGCTGGCTCAATTCATGTCCATTGAGTCAGTGATGCCATCCAACCATCTCATCGTCTCTTGTCCCCTTCTCCTCCTGCCCTCAATCTTTCCCAGCATTAGGGTCTTTTCTAATGAGTTGGCTCTTCATATCAGGTAGCCAAAGTATTGGAGCTTCAACTCAACATCAGCCCTTCTAATGAATATTCAGGACTGGGTTTGCTTTAGGATTGACTGGTTTGATCTCCTTGCAGTCCAAGGGACTCTCAAAAGTCTTCTCCAGCACCACAGTTCAAAAGCATCAATTCTTCGATGCTCAGCCTTCTTTATGGTCTAACTCTCACATCCATAAATGGCTACTAGAAAAACCATAGCTGTGACTAGACGGACCTTTGTCGGCAAAGTAATGTCTCTGCTTTTTAATACTCTGTCCAGGTTTGTCATAGCTTTTCTTCCAAGTGAAAGGTTGTTGCTGAACAAAAAGACGCTGGGATTCTTGGCTTCTGGAGGAAAAGAATTCAATCTGGGGCCAGAGACGAGGCTTGATCGCTCAGAGCTTTTGTGTAATAAAGTTTTATTAAAGTATAAAGGAGATTAAGAAAGCTTGTGACATAGGCATCAGAAAGAGGCAGAAAGAGTACCCCCTGCTAGTCTTCAGCTGAATGTTATATAGTCACTAGCAGTCTGTTAATGAAAGAAATGAATGTCTTAAAACTCAGAATGGCACCAGGCCCCTCAGTCATAAGAGGCACTTGGGGATAATCTTGGCACCAGTGGATTTATCTCAGGCCATAAAATGATTAACCTGAATCTTGTAGAAGGGCAGATTACCATACAAATAGTTTCATTTACATAGATTAGAGGAACAATATCTGAGTATAACATACTGGTTTGTCAAGTAGGTTCTGAGCCATTAGGTGGAACAGACTTGAAGACAGAGTCTGGGGTAAATGCATAGCACATTAGCATAGCTTAAGACAAACATTTCCATAAGAAAAAGGCATTGGTTAACTCAAGGTTTGAGAATAGTTAACTTCAGGTGAAACCAGGTATCATTATGGCAACACAGTATTTTAAGAGAAACCTCCTTTTAAATTTGTATAGAGAAGAAAAAAATATCCCTAGTTTGTTTCCTCCTGCCCCTTAAGAGATATAAAAATGTCTGACACTTGCAGGCTATTTCCTCTGCCTGGCCTTCCTACCTGTTACCCTCTCACAAGGAGCAAGTATATTTTAATTTCATGGCTGTAATCACTATCTACAGTGATTTGGGAGCCCAAGAAAATAAAGTCTATCACTGTTTCTATTGTTTCCCATCTATTTGCTATGAAGTGATGAAACTGAATGCCATGATCTTAATTTTTTGAATGCTGAGATTTTAGCCAACTTTTTTCACTCTCCTCTTTTCACCTTCATTAAGAGGCTCTTTAGTTCCTCTTCACTTTCTGCCTTAAGGGTGGTAGCTTCTGCATATCTGAGGTTATTGATATTTCTCCCGGCAATCTTGATTCTGGTTTGTGCTTAATCCAATCTGATGTTTTGCAGGATGTTCTCTGTATATATGTTAAGTAAGCAAGGTGACAATATACAGCCTTGATATACTTCTTTCTCAATTTTGAACCAGTCCATTGTTTCATGCCTGGTTCTAATTGTTGCTTATTGACCTACATACAGGTATATCTTTCCTTTTCTTCTTTGCTTTTGGCTTCTCTTCTTTTCTCAGCAATTTGTAAGGCCTCCTCAGACAACCATTCTGCCTTTTTGCATTTCTTTTTCTTAGGAATGGTTTTAATCACCGCCTCCTGTACAATGTTATGAACCTCCATCCATAGTTCTTCAGGCACTCTGTCTATAAGATCTAATCCCTTGAATCTATTTCTCAGTTCCACTGTATAATCATAAGGGATTTGATTTAGGTCATACCTGAATGGTCTAGTGGTTTTCCCTACTTTCTTCAATTTAAATCTGAATTTGGCAATAAGGAGTTCATGATCTGAGCCACAGTCAGCTCCCAGTCTTGTTTTTGCTGACTGTATGTAGCTTCTCCATCTTTGACTGCAAAGATTATAATCAATCTGATTTCAGTATTGACCATCTGGTGATGTCCATGTGTAGAGTCGTCTCTTGTGTTGTTGGAAGAGGGTGTTTGCTATGACCAGTGCATTCTTTTGGCAAAACTCTGTTGGCCTTTGCCCTGCTTCATTTTGTACTCCAAGGTCAAACTTATTTGTTACTCCAGGTATCTCTTGACTTCCTACTTTTACATTCCATTCCCCTATGATGAATAGGACATTTTTTTGGATGTTAGTTCTAGAAGGTCATGTAGGTCTTCACAGATCTGTTTAGCTTCTTCTGTGTTAGTGGTTTGGGCATAGACTTGGATTGCTGTGATACTGAATGGTTTGCCTTGGAAATGAACAGAGATCATTCTGTCATTTTTGAGATTGCACCCAAGTACTGCATTTCAGACTCTTTTGTTGACTTGAGGACTACTCCATTTCTTCTAGGGATTCTTGCCCACAGTAGTACATATAATGGTCATCTGAATTAAATTTGCCCATTCTGGTCCATTTCAGTATACTGATTCCTAACATATTGATATTCACTCTTGCCATCTCCTGTTTGACCACTTGCAATTTACCTTGATTCATGGACCTAACATTCCAGATTCCTATGCAATGTTGTTCTTTATAGCATCTAACTTTACTTTCACCACCAGACACATCAACAACTGAGCTTTGTTTCCGCTTTGGCTCAGCCTCTTCATTCCTTCTAGAGCTATTTCTCTGCTCTTCTTCAGTAGCATATTGGGCACCTACCAACCTGGGGAGTTCATCTTTCATTGCCATATCTTTTTGCCTTTTCATACTGTTCATGGGATTCTCAAGGCAAGCATACTGAAGTGGTTTGCCATTCCCTTCTCCAGTGGACCACATTTTGTCAGAACTCTCCACCATGACCCATCTGTCTTGAGCATGGCTCATAGTTTCATTGAGTTAGACAATGCTATGATCCATGTGATTAGTTTGGTTAGTTTTCTGTAACTGTGGTTTTCATTCTGTCTGCCCTCTGATGGATGAGGATAAGAGGCTTGTGGAAGCTTCTTGATGGGAGGGACTGGCTGTGGAATAAACTGGGTTTTGCTCTAGTTGGTGGGGCTGTGCTCAGCAAATCTTGAATCCAGTTTTCTGCTGATGGGTGGGACTGTGCTCTCTCCCTGTAGTTTGGCCTGAGGCCAAACTATGGTAGGGGTAATGGCAACTGTCTTCAAAAGGACTTAAGTCAGCATCCCTTGGCTCTCGGGACTGTTGTATTCAGTGCCCCTGACTATCAACCCACACCTCCACCAGAGACTCCTGGACACTCACAGGCAAGTCTGGCTCAGGCTTTTATGGGAAGAACTAGGCATCAGAAATTCAGACAGGAGACTATAAATGGATGATTAGTACTGGGAGCTATGATATTTCTATGATGCTACAAGAAATCATGTGAGTTCACCTGTGTGCTGATTTGAGACAAGTTAGTGATGTACTATGCCCCTCATCAACTTATAATCTCTGGATAAAGACACTGGAGCAGTGAATTCCAAAGGAAGGGAACAAAAATGCCTTCTCCCAAAATCCAGAAAAATGATCTAATGTGGAAGGGATGGGCCTTTCCATGAAAAAGAGGTACTCATATATTATATTAATTACCTTGATTAAAAATTTATGTTCATAAAGTCACAAGAAAACAAATCAATGTTTGTTTCTGTGTTTCCCAGTTACATTACACACACACACACACACACCCCTCAATACAAACACACCCACATGTGCCAGAACATTATGCTTTGGCTTTAAGGGACTTTACCATAGCAGAGGGCACTTGCCTTCATAGTCCTCTTCAATACTCAGGTTCTAAATGTGCTGTTTTTCTTCACAGTTTTATTCCTCAGGCTGGGGCCTTTATTGACAAGTAGGTATAATAAGATTTTTTAAGTCTCAAAACCAACATATAAAGTAATTTTTGACTTTCAGACCAGAACAAAGATGATGGTATAGTGGGATTTATTCTAAAAACCTGTGAACTAAATTCTCTAAATATACTGGGGTTAGGCACCTTATCTCTTGTATATTTTAATTTATATTTAGATCTAGATACATAAATCTCTAATTGGTTAAACTGAGAGAAGTTTAATTCCTTAAGTAAACAAGAGATTTGGAGCTGAGCTCCGGGATGTCTGCATGTGCCCGTGATCTAATTTCTTATTTTCTCCTCTGCGGTATTCTCAGCATGTGGGCTTTGTTCTCATGACCACAAGATGACTGATGATCCTGCAGGCACTATGTCTACTTCCCTGGGACTAGTGGGCAGAGTTAAGGCAGAAAGATAGAAAATTGCATGCCAGCTGAACTCATTCCTTTTACAAAAGCTTTTCAGAAGGCCTATCAGAAATTTTCTTTAATATTTCATTGTCCGTATCTTGATCATTCGGTCATGACTAACTGCAAGGAAGACTAATATGGTCTAAGTTGGCCAGGCTAATTTGTCACCCAATTTCTCTCGTCTGTTCACCTCACCTCAACTTTCTTTGTTCCTAAACTCTAATATCTGGAGAGAAATTAAGAAGACCAGTTAAAATGTCAAAGCTTGAACTCATTGTTAAGACAGTTGGCATTCATATCAGAAGCCACAGGCTTTATGTCAGAGCTGGGAAAGTGTGAAGGTTCGCCTCAGACATAGAACACAGGAAATAATTATTTCTTCATAACAGTGCTGAAAGTCTTCAGAATGTAGGCTTTTTAATAATTGAGTAGTTATCTTGACTTTAGTTTACTCAGTTCTTGCTAAGAATTGTCACTAGGCACTCTTTCAGGAAAAAAATAACAGAAAAAAATGAACACATGATTTTTCTCTTCAAACTATTTCAGGAGCTAGGCAACAATTAGCGTTGCTATATTAATGTGGGAAGACACTTTGGTAGCAGTGCTGTTTTTCTAGTACTACATACTAGCGGCAGAGCACTGATATTAAGATTAATGAAGTGGTTACTTCATCCAAGAGGAGGCAGGAGTATTATTTCTGTGGATTTTCAGTAAATACATTATGCTAATTAGAAGTATTTAAGCTATTAACTGTGTCCATGTTGTGTCTAAATAATGGATACTAGTTTTAAAACTCATTAAGTTTTCTTAATAAATATTTGACTCTTCATTAGGAGTAGCAGTTTCCAACCTAATTACTTGTTTCTGAGTTTTTCTTGGCACATGATCACATCCATATAAACACTCACACACACACATACACACTCAAAGGCTCATAATTATTCCATAGAGTAGTTAAGTTTACTTACCTGGTTCTCTGATTAAGGAGAATAAAACTCATACTTCATCTTGCTATAAATTACAGTTAAAGAATTTGAAATACTTAAAAGAAAAAAGTGATGCCTGCACTATGTAATTCACACAAATTAAATTGTATTCATATATAATCAGTGGTTCTAGGAATTATTAGGTAACATATTTAAACTTTCCTTATTGGTTCTAATTTGAATATAGCAACATTTTGATGAGTATTCAGATCTTCGTAAAGTACTGTGGAGTATCTTTATCCAAAGGGTTTCAGTAATTTGTCAACTTGTATGTTGTATTATGACCTTCACTTTTAAAGCAGTTATGACATTGCTGACAAAGATCTGTGTTATGTTGTAATTTCATGGTCAGTAGAAATTACACATGAGATGCTTATACACTCTGAGGCATGATATTCCCTGTTTGAGGGTCAAAGCTTTGATTGTGATAACATTATTGTTAGTTTTCAGACATACTCATTTTTTGGCTTTGGGAAAAACAGCATTTGGAAAAAACAGTCAGAAGCACAAATCTTCATTCTGTCCATACCTAATTGTCAACAGCTTCTACAGAATTAACTTCTGCAATGAGTCACCAAATAAATGGTTAGAACTGTTTTTCTAAAAATGGTTTTGCCACTGATTTTCCTATTGGTTATAGTCCAATCACCAGTCAACACTTAGAATATCCATGAAGATGTTTTTCTTGAAGCTATTCTTCTGTAATACAAATAGCAATATACAATCTGATTTAGACAAAAAGCAGATCCCCACTTCTAAGATAAACTTACTGTCAACAAGGGGACCAAGACCATTCACTGGAAGTAATAGTCTTTTCAACAAATGGTATTAGAATAAATGGATATGCAGATGCAAAAGAATGAAGTTCACACCATTTATAAGTATTAACAGAATTGACAAAGGCCTAAATTTAAGAATTAAAACTATATACCAGGTATATGATTTTTGTAAATCATATACCTGGTAAGAGATTAATATCAAGAATATATAAAGAGCTGCTACAAATCAACAACAACAAAGAAAACATAAACCCAATTAAATGACAGGCTAAGGACTTGAACAAATATTTCTCCAAAGATATAAAAATGATTTATAAGTACATGAAAAGATGCTCAGTATCACTAGGGAAATGCAAATGTAGACCATAATGTGATACTAATTCACAGCTAATAGAATGGCTGAAAGTGAAAGTGAAAAGTGAAAGTAAAGTCACTCAGGCGTGTGTGACTCTTTGCAACCCCGTGGACTGTAGCCTACCAGGCTTCTCCATCCATGGGATTTCTCCAAGCAAGAATACTGGAGTGGGTTACCATTTCCTTCTCCAGGGGGTCTTCCCGACCCAGGGATCAAACCCAGGTCTCCCGCATTGGAGGTAGATGCGTTAACCTCTGAGCCACCAGGGAAGCCCAATTAGAATGGCTATTATAACAAAATAGAAAATAACAAATGGTGGTGAGGCTTTGGGGAAACTGGAACTCCTGTGCACTTTTGGCAGATTTGTAAAATATCAGACTGTAGAAAACAGTTTGGATATTCCTCAAAATGTTAAGCAGAATTATCGTATCCAGCAACTTCATCTTAGATATATATCCAGAAACTTCATCCTAGATATATATCCAGAATATCTTTTTGTGTCTCTGTTTTCAGCAACAAGTGTGCCAATGTTTATTGCTGCATCATTCACAATAGCCAAAAGGTAGAAACAACTCAAATGTCTATCAACAGACAAATGAATAAACAAAATATGACATATTCATAAAATGGAATAATATTTGGCCAAAAAAGGAATAATGTACTTGCTAAATGTTACCACTTAGATGAACCTTGAAAAAAGAAACTGGTCATAATAGTCCACACACTATACGATTCCACTCATATGAAAGTTTGGAATAGGGAAATCTATAGAGACAGAAAGTGGGTTACTGGTTAAGCCTGGGAAAGGGAGGAGAGGTGATAAGGAGTGACAGCTGAAGGGCATGAACTTTCTTTTTTTGGTGATGAAATGTTCTAAAAGTGACAGCGATGATATTTGCTCAAACCTCTCAATATGCAAGGAAAAACATTGAAAAATTGTACACTTTAAATGGGAGAGTTGTATGGTATGTGAATTCCATCTTAATAAATCTGACTTTAAAAATGAAGATTGACTAAAACAGCCATGCCACCCCTTATCTCCAATTTAGATCTCCCTCTGACTTCATTTTTTGTTGTGACTTTGGCTGTCTTACTGGTGACGAAAAAGGCTTCTTGTATAGACCCACCTCCTCCAGGTACTTGATAATGGAAGAACCAAAAGTGGAACAATAGAGGGATAAGCTAACATTATTGATTTAGAACCAGAAGCTAAAGATGTGAATTTTTTCTAAAATATAAGTGGCAAGACAAATTTATTTTCTTTTAACACTTCATGTTAAAATAGTTTTGCCTTGCCACTTATGTTTTAGATAATAACATTACAATGGACTCAATGGCCTTGAGAGGAGTTTCCAAATACATTTATCTACTAGCTTCACATCCATATAGATAAAAAAGATATTCCTACTCAGCAAGAATTTTTGGTGCTTACTGGTAGATAGATATGATTGTGAGGAATGAAAATCTTATTCTTTTTCTGACTCTGGGACTGATGGGATTGATGCTCTGATTTTTCACTCTCTGGGCCAAATCTAGATAGGGGAGGCTGAGCCTTAGATAAATACTCACGATAGAGTACAGCACAGAACTTACTTCCTGTCTTGAGCCTCAGAAAAATGTCACTAACCTGGGGAACAAATGAATGTGGCAGCACAGCATGGTCAGGTAAAGAAAAGCCCTGGTTTTGAGGAGTCCTGACTTCCCCTGTGGTGTGGATGCTCTGGCAAATCTCAGGCCTGGATGGGACTCTGTGGCAAAGTGTAGTACTCCATAAGAAAGGTTAAGAGCAGAATGACTAGTCACAGGCTAGTGAAAAGTACAGAAATCTGGAGACAAGACTGTCAGTTATGACAGTCCCAAACAAGCTGCAAATGCCAGCAGGACAAGATACATCATCTGGGCAATAGAGGGAGATACTGACTCCAATTTTTCTTGGTGTCACCTAAGTTTCACAGCTTCCTTCCCCCATTTTACACACAGATACCATTATGGGGAGAGAAGCAGGTGGAAGAAGAGTATCTGAAAGAGAGACTGGATATTTTTTCCAAGAAACGTTATATGTAAACACACTAACCAGGGGACAGGAGAGCCAAAACCAGGAAAGTGAAAACCAGGAAAGTAAGAGTGGCAAATAGTTTTATACAATGAACAGTTGGTGCCTGGGTATAGGAACCAAAGAATAAATTTTTGAGACTTTGCATGTTTGTTGATTTCTCAAGGTGAAAAGTGTTGCATTGCCAATAAATTTAAGAACACCTTGGCTGAGACAATAGATGGACCTGTCTGTTCCAAGGTTTGAGAGTACTTCCCTGTACACAGGCAGAATCCCCAGGTATAAGCACTGAAATCTTGGAACGTAAATACAATGCAATGTTCAGGGAAAAGTACCCAATTTAGAACCCAAGTTCACGCTCAGGACTGATTAAGTCTGTTTGCTATATAATTAGGAATTCAGTTCAGTTCAGTCATTCAGTTGTGTCCGACTCTTTGCGACCCCATGAATCGCAGCATGCCAGGCCTCCCTGTCCATCACCAACTCCCAGAGTTTACTCAAACTCATGTCCATTGAGTCAGAGATGCCATCCAACCATCTCATCCTCTGTCATTCCCTTCTCCTCCTGCTCCCAATCCCTCCCAGAATCAGAGTCTTTTCCAATGAGTCAACTCTTCGCATGAGGTGGCCAAAGTACTGGAGTTTCAGCTACAGCACCAGTCCTTCCAATGAACACCCAGGACTGAGCTCCTTTAGAATGGACTGGTTGGATCTCCTTACAGTCCAAGGGACTCTCAAAGGCTGACAAATATCTCCAAAGAAAGTAGTCTGTGATTAATCAACATATCACACACATGCAAAGATGAAGTAAAAAAAATGCAGGAGGACATTAAGATTACGCAATTTATTGTATCCTGGAAAGAACTTGATATTTTGTTGTGGGCCTGAATCCATACATAGGAAGGAGACATACAGAACTTTATACAGGTACATATATTTTTTTTTCAGAATTTTCTACTCTGCGGTACAAAGGAAAGGTAACAGGGCTCTTACGGAGAATAATTTTGAACTCCAAAATAATAAAATTAAATCCAGCTGACGATTTTGACTCATCAAGAGGAAGCATAAAATTTCTGGCATAAATATCCCAGTGGTATCCCCAGAAAACTGAAAGTTCAACTGAAAAGTGTCAAAACATGTAATTAAGTAGAATATTTACAACTTAGTTTCTTCCCAATAATTTGTAATAATTTCCAATTACTTGGAATAGGTTTTAATTTCCTGTTTAACAATAACTGATTCTAATTACTTTCTGTTTTTCAGTTATGAAAAAGAGAAAAGTTATTTGAGTATGATGGTACATATATAACTGTTGGCCCTAGAAGTAAAGAACCTGTCTGCCCTTGCAGGAGGCTTAAGAGGCACAGGTTTGATTCCTGGGTTGGTAAGAACCCCTGAAAGGAGGGCATGGCAAACCATTCCAGTATCCAGTATCCCATGGACAGAGGACCCTGGTGGACTATGGTCCATAGGGTCTCAAAAAAGCTGGACACAACTGAAGCAACTTAGCAAGCATGCACAAACATAAATAACTGTTGCCCAAGTTCTCCAAATGTAAAACTAGGATTATAGTATAGTGCAGTTGTTTAACAGTTTCTACTTCAACAAAATATATCCATTCCCCCAAATGTAATACAATATCACACTAACTACACACAGAAATGAATATATACATCTATTCACACGTATAGATTAAAACCTCATGCTCAATAAGTTATCTTGACTTAATAAATACAAAAATACCAAAGCCTATCATTCAAATATCAATTATGAACTATGTATATATCCATATGTGTATATTTATCCATGTGTGTATACATGTGCTGTGCTTAGTTGCTTATTCCTGTCTGATTCTTTGTGACCCCATGGACTGTAGCCTGCGAAGCTCCTGCTCCTCTGTCCATGTTAATTCTCCAGCCAAGAATACTAGATTGGGTTGCCATGCCATCCTCCAGGGGATCTTCCAAACCTAGGGATCGAACCCAGGTCTCCCGCACTGCAGGCTGATTCTTTATATCTAAGCCACTAGAGAAGCCCAAGAATACTGGAGTGGGTAGCCTATGCCTTCTCAGGGGGAACTTCCCCACCCAGGTATCGAACCAGTGTCTCCTGCATTGCAGGTGGATTTTTTACCAGCTGAGCTACCCAGGAAGCCTGTGCATATACATATTTTCCATCATATTTTAATTTCTTTTTTCAATATAATTCCCTTTATTCCTTCCTCCTTTATGTTATTATTATCATACAAGTTATATTGTTATAAGCATTTTTATAATTATCAATTTATGCCAGTTTTTAAAATCAGATATGAAAACAAAGCTAACAAAAATATATGTTACTGTTTTTTATATCTACCTATGCAGATACCTTTATTTCTTCATGTGGATTCAAGTTACTATTGTGTCCTCTCATCTCAGCCTGAAAGATTATCTTGATCACTGTAATTTTGGAGGGCAGGGTGCTAGCAATGGATCCTCCCCATTTTTAAATTTTTCTGAGGATACATTAATTTTTCTTCCATTTTTGAAGAATTTTGTTGAATATATAGAATTTCTTGTTTTACTTTATTTTTTAATTGGAGGATAAAAACAATGTTGTGTTGAATTCATATATCAACATGAATCAGTCATAGGTACACACATGTCTCCTCCCTCTTGAATCTCCCTCCCACCTCCCACCCCATCCCACCCTTCTAGGTTGTCACAGAACGCGAGGCAGAGCTCCCTGCATGATACAGCAACTTTTCATTGGCTATCTATTTTACACATAGTAATATAAATATATTCCAGTGCTACTCTCTCAATTCATTCTACCCTCTCCTTCCCCTGCTGTGTCCATAGGTCTGTTTTCTATATCTAGGTCTGTATTCCTGCCCTGCAAATAGATTCATCAATATCACTTTTTCTGCATTAATATACAATATTTGTTTTTCTGACTTTACTCTGTATAATAGGCTCTAGGTTCATCCACCTCACTAGAACTAACCCAAATTCATTCCTTTTTATGGCTGAGTAATATTCCATTGTATATATGTGCCACAGTTTCTTCATCAATTCATCTGTTGACAGACATCTAGGTTTCTTCCATGTCCTGGCTATTTTCAATTATGATTTTCTCAGTTTATATGCCCAGGAGTGGGATTGCTGTGTCATAGTAGTTTTATTCCTAGTTTTTAAAGAAATTTCCATACTATTCTCTATGGTGGCTGTACCAATTTACATTCCCACCAACAGTGCAGGAGGGTTCCCTTTTTTTCCACATCCTCTCCAGCATTTATTGTTTGTAGATTTTTTTGGATGATGGCCATTCTGACTGGTATGAGGTGACACCTCATTGTAGTTTTGATTTGCATTTCTCTATAAAAAGTGATGTTGAGCATTTTTCACGTGTTTATTAGCCACCTGGATGTGACAGTCTTTTCCTTTCAGCACTTTGACTATGTTATTTGCTGCTTTTGGCCTGCATGGTTTCTGATTAGAAGTTAGCTGTTAATCTTATTTAAGATTCCTTATATGTGATGATTATTTTTCTCTTGCTACTTTCAAGAGTCCTTTATTCTTTGGTTTTTGACGTTTTTACTATGATAATCCTAAGCATAGAAATCGGAGAGGGCGATGGCACCCCACTCCAGTACTCTTGCCTGGAGAGTCCCATGGACGGAGGAGCCTGGTGCGCTGCAGTCCATGGGGTCGCCGGGGGTCCGACGCAACTGGGCAACTTCACTTTCACTTTTCACTTTCGCGCACTGGAGAGGGAAATGGCAACCCACTCCAGTGTTCTTGCCTGGAGAATCCCAGGGTAGGGGGAGCCTGGTGGGCTGCCGTCTGTGGGGTCGCACAGAGTCGGACACGACTGAAGTGACTTAGTAGTAGTAGTAGTAGTAGTAGGCATAGAAATATTTGAGTTTATCCTACTTGGAATTTATTTTGCCTCATGAATGTATAGATTAATATTTCTCATCAAATTTGGGAATTTGCCCATTAACTCTTCAAATGTACTCCTTGCCCCCTTTTCTTTCTCTTCTCTTTGTATGTATATGTTTCCTTTCTGTATGTATAGGTTGATATTACTATTGATGACCCATAGGATTATGAGGCTCTGTTTAGTTTTTTCCCATCATATATTCATTTCTTATCCTTAGATGTTTAACCTAGATGCTTTAAGTGGAAAGTGCTACACAAATTATTCCACAAAGTCTATCAGTATGTCTTCTGTATGGTATTTAAGGGATGCATTAGTCTACTGCATGCCTATTGGAAGATTAGGCATCTTTACATAAACAGCTACATAATTTTACTATAAAAATCACTATATTCCTTTTGTGTATGCTTTGCAACTTCTGCCTCAGGCATTAGACTAAAGCCCATTGTACAGTTCTCTCCTTTTATTTCACAAGGACTACAGCTGTTTAAAAAATGAAATTAAGGTTACTATTTCTCACTCTTTAAAGACATTTTAAGATGTTTTTTCTTCCATTTCAGTTCCTGCTTTTTCTTTCTCTCCTCTTCACCTTCCTTCCATCTCTTTTTAAAACAGTATCATGCATTAAGAATTGTGCTAGGTAGTAAGGATGAAAAGAAACAAAACAAAAATTTGAATCCCAAAGAATTTTAAGTCTGGCAAAGGGAGTAGGGAAGCAAAATCAATAGTTTAATGTAGGATATGTTACAAGGGGTAGACACACAGAGTTCTGGAAACAACAAAGAGAACAACCTTGTACAAGTTATCAGGTAATGGTGAGCTGAGAGGATGGCAGCAGACTCATAATCTAAAGGATAAGTAGGAAATAACAAGGGAGACAATAAAAATGTATACCCAAGGGAAAGGAAGGGGTACATTTTTTATTGGGGAAATGCAGTTGTTTGATACGGCTGTAGTTCCATTCATCCATGCATTTATACTTCACAGTTTTCACTGGCCACCAGGGAGTTTTCTAATTTCTTTGCATTGATTTGCATCTATTCATTATGATAATCTGAAAGAAACTATTTGAAATATTTTGGTCTACCAAATTGGTAGTTTATCACTTTTTTTCTAATTGAACTAAAATTGACTTAACAATGTTGTGTGAGTTTCAAGTGTACAGCATAGTGATTCAGATTTTTTTTTCAGATTATAATCCATTACAGGTTATTACAACATATTGAATGTTATTCCCTGTACTATACAGTATATCCTGTTTTATCTGTTTTATGTATTGCAGCTTGTATTGCTTAATTCCATGGCATCTGGTCCCATCACTTCATGGGAAATAGATGGGGAAACAGTGGAAACAGTGTCAGACTTTATTTTTCTGGGCTCCAAAATCACTGCAGATGGTGACTGCAGCCATGAAATTAAAAGACACTTACTCCTTGGAAGGAAAGTTATGACCAACCTAGATAGCATATTAAAAAGAAGAGACATTACTTTGCCAGCAGAGGTCCGCCTAGTTAAGGCTATGGTTTTTCCAGTGGTCATGTATGGATGTGAGATTTGGACTGTGAAGAAAGCTGAGCGCCAAAGAATTGACGCTTTTGAACTGCAGTGTTAGAGAAGACTTTTGAGAGTCCCTTGGACTGTAAGGAGATCCAACCCATCCATTCTAAAGGAGATCAGCCCTGGGTGTTCTTTGGAAGGAATGATGATAAAGCTGAAACTCCAGTCCTTTGGCCACCTCATGCGAAGAGTTGACTCATTGGAAAAGACTGATGCTGGGAGGGATTGGGGGCAGGAGGAAAAGGGGGCGACAGGGGATGAGATGGATGGATGGCATCACCGACTCGATGAATGTGGGTTTGAGTGAACTCTAGGAGTTGGTGATGGACAGGGAGGCCTGGCATGCTTTGATTCATGGGGTCGCAAAGAGTCGTTCACAACTGAGGGATTGAATTGAACTGAACTGAATTTGTCCCTCCATCCCTCCTCCTTCAGTTTGATAACCATAAGTTTATTCTCTTGTACTGTGAATCTGTCTGTTTTGTATATACATTCATTTGTATTATTTATTACATTCCATATATATATGATACCAAATACTATTTGTCCTCTTGTCTGACTTTATGAAGTATAATATTCTCTAGATGCATCCATGTTAGTGCAGGTGGCAATATTTCATGTTATATGGCTGATTTATATTCTACTGTTCCTGTGTGTGTGTGTATGTATATCTTCAGATCTTGAGTCAGTTGTCTGTGGACAGACACTTGGACTGTTTCCATGTCTCTGATGTTGTAAATAGTGCTACTGTGAACATTGTGGTGCATATATCTTTTCAAATTAGAGTTTTCACTCTTTCCACATATGTATATACACACACACAGGAGTGGGATTGTTAGATCATACATTAACTCTGGTTTTAGGTCTTTTAAGGCACGTTCATAGAGTTGTCCGTAGTGGCTATGCTGATGTACATTTCCACAAATCATATAGGAGGGATCCCTTTTTTTTCACACCCTCTCCAGCATTTATTATTTGTAGAATTTTGATAATAGCCATTCTGACCAGCATGATATGATACCTCGCTGTGATTTTGATTTGCATTTTTCTAATAATTAATGAGGCTGCCATCTTTTCATGTGCTGTTTGGTCTTTGGAGAAGTGTCTGTTTGGGTCATTTTTTTGATTGAGTTGTTTGTTTTCTGAATATTGAGATATATGAGCTATTTGTATATGTTGGAGATTAAATCCCTTGTTGGTTGCTTCATCTGCAAATATTAACTCCCATTCTGTGGGTGTCTTTACATTTTGTTAATGATCTCCTTTGGGCAAAATGTTTTAAGTTGATTAGGTCCCATTTGTATATTTTTGCTTGTATTTCTTTTGCCTTGGGAAGTATTACTGATTTATGTGTGAGAACGTTATGCCTATATTCTCTTCTAGGAGTTTTACAGTGTCATGTCTTATATTGAGGTTTTTAAAACACATTGAGCTCACTTTTGTATATAGTGTGAGGGAATGTTCTAATTTCATTGATTTACATGTGTCTGTCCAGCATTCCCAACATGACCTGTGGTTTTCCATTGTAAATTCTTGCCACTTTGTAGAAGATTCATTGACCACAGATGTGTGGGTTTTCCCTGGGCCCTCCATTCTGTTCCCTTGCTCTATATGTCTGTTTTGGGGCCAGTACTATGCTGTTGTGATTACTGTAGCTTGCAGTAGAGTCTGAAGTCTGAACGGAGGACTCCTCCTGCTTTGTTTCTTTTCCTCAGGATTGCTTTGGCAATTCTGAGCCCTTTGTGGTATCATAAATTTTAGGATTATTCTTTCTAGTGCCATGGAAAATGTCACAGATGTTCTGATAGGAATTGCATTAAATATGTAAGTTGCCTTGAGTACTATGACCATTTTAACAATAATTCTTCCAATCCAAGAGCATATGATATCCCTCCATTTCTTGAATCATTTGCAATTTCCTTTGTCTGTATTTTAAGTTTTCACTGTGTAGGTCTTTCACCTTCTGGTTAAGTTTATTCCTAGGTATTTTATTTCTGTTGATGTGATTTTAAATAGGGTTTTTATAACATTCCCTTTCTGATATTTCATTAGTAGTATAAAGAAATGCAACAGGTTTCTGTATATTGATTTTATGTCCTGCAGGAATTGAAGTGGCTATACTGCTGCCTATGATATGGGCTGTCTCTGGCAGTCTTCTCTCAGGACTTGTCTCAGATCCAGTATTAAGCTGAGGTATGCAGTCGAGAGAGTGAAAGGAGCCAAACACTCACTGGGAGATGAACTGCTGTTTATTCCTAAGGGGCCTGACAATGGCTATCATCACCCCACCCAGACCACACCCCAGCCCCCTCCAGGCTGTCTCTGTAAAGCTAGATGTGTTGTCTCCTAGGATCTGTTTGCCAGCTTCAGCACTTAGCTACTACGTCCTCTTTTGGTGCTGCCCCATGTGTGTGGAGCCTCCATGGCTCCACCCAGCTCATACCTCAGGCATTCTGGTCTTTCTCTGAATAGCCCAAACAAGTCTTGACTCAGATGGGAAGCCAGACTGTGGTGTGAAGTGAACGAGGCTGGGATGTTCACCTGTTTCTACTGGGAGGTGTGGCGAGGTGGCAATCACCAGTGAAAAGCTCTCTGCACCCTAAGTTAGCAAGCCAGCATGCTTGCACTCCTCTTGAGTAGAATTTAGGCTTCTTCTGCCCTCCTGTTGTCTCAGTGGATTTCCTAACAGGCAAGGAAGTCTGTCTCTTCTGTGTGGTATCCCACAACTGGGATGCCCAGATAATAGCTCAGCCTGCTTGCTACCCAAGGCAAGTGTCCACTCATGTGAACCTTCTCTTCTCTTTCTTATGGATCCCTCCCACGGGTGCAAGTCCTGACTCAATGCCTTTTATTTCTGTCCTACCTACCAGGTTATGTGGAGTTCTTTCTTGCAGCTTTGATTGTGTAGCATCTCTTCTGCCAGTTTCCAGTTAGTTTAACATGAGAATTGTTCCAAATATAGATGTATTTTATGTGTGTTTTGGGGGGTTAAGCTCCATGTCCTCCTACCCTGCCTTCTTGATCTCTTCCTATATATGTTTTATCATTTTTAACACTAAAAATATTTAAATATACAAAGACTTTGTGATTATTTTCATGAGTCATATATCCCCTCATTTTTCTCAAAGCACTTCTATTTTCCCACAGAAGAGAAACTAAGGTCAAATGATTTTCCATCTTTCCATGATGATTTAAGAGAGAAACTAGGATAAAATATATGATGGTTCCTTAGTTTGAAGGCTATTATATATCTTATTGAGTTTAATTTCCTGTTAGCTATCTACTTTTTACCATTTATTATTTATGTCTTGGTACACTTCATTAGTGATAAATTAACCTGCTCTGAAAACATTTATACCTTCAACCAAATCTTATATAGAAAACTACAGTTTTCTTAAATATTTTTACACTTAAAATTTAACTATTTGTATTTTAATCCTTACATCTGATTACATCAATCATAAATCATTCCTAAATTCAAGATGAGACAGTGTACTAAACTATTCCCTGGTATGTCTAAAACCAAGAAGAAGGTCAGAATAAACTCTGTTGGGCCCTCAAAATGTCCTCCTGTGCTTCAACATAAGAAAGTTCTCCATGAATCTGAGGTCATACAGAAATAGAGCTAATTCTGTAGTCAGATTAATTTCTATTCCAGTGTATTACTCTGACAACTGCACAGACTTGCACAGATATATTTCTCTAGGATAGACGTTGACCTATTTAGTTATTTTTTTCATTAGTTACCTAAATAAATAAAATAAAAAATAAAACTTTTTAGTTATTTCTAATAGAGATATTGAATAGGAAAAAAGTTAATTGTATTGCTTATGATCCACTTTTTTTTTTTTATCTGCTCCCAGGATTGCAGACATTCTCAAGGAAAGAGGTTCAGAGTGACAGTCACCAGATTGAAACAGACTGTATTATGCTCTAAATGTGAGAAAAAACATGAAGTAATATATGTACACAAAGACATTTCCATTGCTGTAGAGAGTTAAGGTTCAATTTACATTTGCTTGACAGTTGAAAGACTAGGGTTTATTTCAATACATTCAGGAAGACCTTGTAAAGTTAGTAAATTCTGCCATAAGTTCTCCTTTATTTCTACAGAGGTGGACATATTCTTGGAGAAGGCAATGGCACCCCACTCCAGTACTCTTGCCTGGAAAATCCCATGGATGGAGAAGCCT
>NW_011494749.1:3066029-3070004 GCF_000754665.1 Bison bison bison | reverse complement strand
AAGCCTGGTAGGCTGCAGTCCATGGGGTCGCTAGGAGTCGGACACGACTGAACGACTTCCCTTTCACTTTTCACTTTCATGCATTGGAGAAGGAAACGACAACCCACTCCAGTGTTCTTCCCTGGACGAATCCCAGGGATGAGGGAGCCTGGTGGGCTGCCGTCTCTGGGGTCGCACAGAGTCGGACACGACTGAAGCGACTTAGCAGCAGCAGCAGCAGGACATATTCTGAGGACAGAATTTCATATTGAATGTAGCTGCTAACAAATTTTAATTTTATTTTATTGGAGTATAGTTGATTTACAATGTTGTGTTAGTTTCAGGAATACAGTAAAATGATTCAGTTATACATATACTCATTATTTTAGATTCTTTTCTCATATAGATTATTAAAGAATATTCAGTAGACTTCCCTGTGCTAACCAGTAGGTCTTTGTTGGTTATCTATCTTACATAGAGTAGTGTGTGTATATTCATCCCAATCTTCTGATTTATTCCCCCTGCCCTGTCCATGTTTTTCCATTGGTCACCATAAGTTTGTTTTCAATATCTGTACGTCTATTTCTGTTTTGTAAATAAGGTCATTTGTGTTTTTAAAATTAGATCCTACATATGAGTGATATTATATATTTTTCCTTCTCTGTGTAACTTACTTCACTTAGTGTGATAATTTCTAGGTCCATCCATGTTGCTGCAAATGGCATTGCCTCATTCTGTTCATGGCTGAGCAATATTCCACTGTACACTTGTACCATATCTTCATCATCTATTTATCTGTTGATGGACATTTAACTGGCTTCCATGTCTTGGCTATTGTGACTAGTACTGCAAGGAACATTGAGGTGCATGTATCCTTTGGAACCATAATTTTCTCCAGATAAGTGCCTAGGAGTGAGATTGCTGGATCATACACTAGTTCAATTTTTAGTTTTTTGAGGAACCTCCATACTATTCTCCATAATAGCTGTATCAATTTACATTCCTACCAACTGTGTAGGAGGATTCCCTTTCCCCCACACCCTCTCCAGCATTTACTGTTTGTAGACTCTTTGATGATTACTGTTCTAACTGGTATGAAGTGATAACTCATTGTAGTTTTGGCCTGCATTTCTCTGATAATTAGTAATGTTGAGCATCTTATGTGCTTTTTGAACATCTGTTTGTCTTCTTTGGAGAAATGTTTATTTAGGTCTTCTGCCCATTGGTGGGGGGGGGGGTTTTTTTTTTTTTTTTTTTTGACAGAGCTGCATGAGCTATTTGTATAGTCTGCAGGTCTTTGAATGAATAAATCTTGCTTCTTTTGCAAGGGATTTTCATTTTCTTTCATTCTTTGGGCTATCTTTTCAATTAGCTTATGGTTTCCTTTCCTGTGCAGAGGCTTTTAAGTTTAATTAGGCCCTATTTGTTTGTTTTTATTTTCATTACTGTAGGAGGTGGTTCAAAAAAGATATTGCTTTGATTTCTGTCAAAGAGGGTTCTGCCCATGTTTTCTTCTAAGAGTCTGGTCTTACATTTAGGTGTTTGATATATTTTGAGTTTGTGTGTATCATGTTAGAAAATGTTCTAGTTTCATTCTTTTATATGTAGCGGTCCAGTTTCCCCAGCACCACTTACTGAAAAGACTATCTTTGCTCCATTGTATAGTCTAGCCACCTTTATTGTACATTGATTGACCACAGATATGTGGGCTTATTTCTGGGTTATCCATCCTGTTACATTGATCTATATTTCTGTTTTGATCTATATTTGTGTGATTTATATTACTGTTTTGTTTACTGTAGCTTTGTAGTATAGTCTGAAGTCAGGGAGTCTGATTCTTCCAGTTCTGTTTCTCAGGATTGTTTTGGCTATTTGGGGCCTTTTGTGTTTCCATATAAAGTTTTAAAAGTTTTTGTTGTTGTTGTTTTGTTCTAGTTCTGTGAAACATGGCATTGGTGACTTGATAGGGATTGCATTGAATCTGTACATTGGTTTGGGAAGTATATTCATTTGGATAATATTGATTCTTCCAATCTAAGAACAGGTATATATTTCCATCTGTTTGTGTCAGCTTCAATTTCTTTGATCACCATCTTACAGTTTTTAGAGTACATGTCCTTTGTCTCCTTAGGTAGGTTTATTCCTATGTATTTTATTCTTTTTGTGGAAATGGTAAATGGGATTATTTCCTTGATTTCTCCTTCGGTCTTTCATAGTATATAGAAATGCAAGAGAGTTTCATGTATTAATTTTATATTCTGCAACTTCTGATGAGCTCTAGCAGTTTTTGGTAGCATCTTTAGGATTTTCTATGTATAGTAACATGTCATCTGCAAACAGTGAGTTTTACTACTTCTTTTACAATTTGAATTTCTTTTATTTCTTTTTCTTCTCTATTTGTCACGACTAGGAGAAGGCAATGGCAACCCACTCCAGTACTCTTGCCTGGAAAATTCCATGGACAGAGGAGCCTGGTAGGCTGCAGTCCATGGGGTCACTAGGAGTCGGACACGACTGAGCAACTTCACTTTCACTTTTCACTTTCATGCCATTGGAGAAGGAAATGGCAACCCACTCCAGTGTTCTTGCCTGGAGAATCCCAGGGATGGGGGAGCCTGGTGGGCTGCCGTATCTGGGGTTGCACAGAGTCGGACATGACTGAAGCAACTTAGCAGCAGCAGCAGCAGCAGCAGTATTTCCAAAACTATGTTGAATAAAAGTGGCAACTGTGGACATTCCTTGCTTTGTTCCTGATCTTAGAGGGAATGCTTTCAGCTTTTTCACCAGTGAAGATAGTGTTAGCTGTGAGTTTGGCATATAAGATCTTTATTATGTTGAAGTAGGTTCCCTCTCTGTACACTTTCTGGACACTTTTTTTATCATAACTGGGTGTGAAATTTGTCAGAAGATTTTTCTGCATCTATTGAAATGACTATATGGTTTTTATTTTTTTAGTTTGTTAATGTGGTGCATCACACTGATTGATTTGCCTATACTGAAGAATTCTTGCATCCATGGGATCAATTCCACTTGCTCAGAGTGCATGATCCTCTGAATGTATTGTTGGATATAGTTTGCTACTATTTTGTTGAGGATTTTTATGTCTATGTTTATCAGTGATAGAGGCTTATTACTTTCTTTCTTTGTGGTGTCTTTGGTTTTGGTATCATGGTAGGTAGGTAGCTTCATAGAATGAATTGGAAGTGTTCCTTCCTCTGTGATGTTTTGGACAAGTTTCAAAAGGATAGGTATTAACTCTTCTCTAAATGATATAGTTGGCCTACGAATTCATCTGGTTCTGGACATTTGTTGGAGAGTTTAAATCACACTTTCAATTTCAGTACTTGTGACAGGTCTTTTCATGTTTTCTATTTCTTCCTGGTTCATTCTGAGAAAGAAACAGCCTTCTAAAAATTTGTCCATTTATTCTAGATTGTCCACTTTATTTGCATATAGTTGTTAATAGAAGAAATTTTAGAACTGGTCTTATGGGTAGCATTTCTGGCCATCCATCACACAATGCTCAATCTACAAATGATTTGGGTTGTAATTCTATCACATTGCCAGAAGTGCAACTGACTACTAGATTTTTGAAGAGTACAGTATTGTCTGTGCAGGGAAATTTAGAATTTCCTAAAATTGGGGGAAAAAAATAAAATGAAATTTACTAGTTCAGTTCAGTTCAGTCACTCAGTCATGTCCAACTCTTTGCGATCCCATGAACCGCAGCACACCAGGCCTCCCTGTCCATCACCAACTCCCAGAGTTCACTCAGACTCACGTCCATCGAGTGAGTGATGCCATCCAGCCATCTCATCCTCTGTTGTCCCCTTCTCCTCCTGCCCCCAATCCCTCTCAGCATCAGGGTCTTTTCCAATGAGTCACTCTTCGCATGAGGTGGCCAAAGTACTGGAGTTTCAGCTTTAGCATCATTCTTTCCAAAGAAATCCCAGGGCTGATCTCCTCCAGAATGGACTGGTTGGATCTCCTTGCAGT
>NW_011494749.1:3064978-3065683 GCF_000754665.1 Bison bison bison | reverse complement strand
TCCATGATCCAGCGGATGTTGGCAATTTGATCTCTTGTTCCTCTGCCTTTTCTAAAATCAGCTTGAACATCAGGAAGTTCACGGTTCACATATTGCTGAAGCCTGGCTTGGAGAATTTTGAGCATTACTTTACTAGCGTGTGAGATGAGTGCAATTGTGCAGTAGTTTGAGCATTCTTTGGCATTGCCTTTCTTTGGGATTGGAATGAAAACTGACCTTTTCCAGTCCTGTGGCCACTGCTGAGTTTTCCAAGTTTGCTGGCATATTGAGTGCAGCACTTTCACAGCATCATCTTTCAGGATTTGGAATAGCTCAAGTGGAATGCCATCACCTCCACTAGCTTTGTCTGTAGTGATGGTTTCTAAGGCCCACTTGATTTCACATTCCAGGATGTCTGGCTCTAGTTCAGTGATCACATCATCATGATTATCTGGGACGTGAAGATCTTTTTTGTACAGTTCTTCTGTGTATTCTTGCCACATCTTCTTGATATCTTCTGCTTCTGTTAGGTCCATACCATTTCTGTCCTTTATCGAGCCCATTTTGCATGAAATGTTCCCTTGGTATCTCTAATTTTCTTGAAGCGATCTCTAGTTTTTTCCATACTGTTGTTTTCCTCTATTTCTTTGCACTGATTGCTGAGGAAGGCTTTCTTATCTCTCCTTGCTATTCTTTGGAACTCTGCATTCAGATGTTTATATCTTT
>NW_011494749.1:3061738-3064363 GCF_000754665.1 Bison bison bison | reverse complement strand
ACTCTATCTATCAGATCTAGGCCCTTAAATCTATTTCTCACTTCCACTGTATAATAATAAGGGATTTGATTTAGAGTTGTACACTATTGCCTTGATAGTAAATATTAGACTATTAGCTTATAATAAAAATGAAAGGGAGTTTGTCTCAACAACTACGTGGCCAGAGCAACTAGTTTCTAGCAGAAGACACATGAAAAATTAGGCATATCTCTTTCACCAGGAGTACCAGGGACTAGGCTTATGAAAAAACAAAAAGGAAACAGAGTCGTTGTAAGTAACCAGATCTGTGAATGAAACTCTTCAACTTGACTATAACTGTATAAAAGGCAAAAATTTTAAATTAAGTGGGTTTAGCAATATAGGACCTCATTTCTTTCTCACACAAAGTGAGTTTAAAGTATTCAAACCAGGACAGATATGTGGTTCTAGTGTTGGATATTTGGGAGCAATATAGATTCCATTATTAGGTAAGTAAAGTCAAATGTGAGATATATATACACACACACACACATATATACATACACTAAAGAATACAGTCTGGAAGTTAGAAGGAAATAACTAGATGCGTAAGACACACTGTAAGTAAATCCCAGAAACATACACACACAAATAGTCATGGATGAAAATAGGTGGAACAAGATCTATAGCATGTAAAAATAAACACACAAAAGTTAACACTACATATTTTCAAGTATACTTATGTATTCAAAGATTTGTTAAAATGGCAACCTATAAAGCAAGAGGAAATGGTGGTGAGTAAGGATAAAAGGAAAACGATTGTGGATGGATAGGTGATAAACACTTCTTAAGGAACCATATTAGTAATTTCTCTTGAGCAGAAATATATAAGTAACACTGTACCTGAGTTCCATGAGGAACTACAACAAAAATGTTCAAATAGAAAAAGAAATAAATCTAACTAAGATGCAACAACAGGGATAATAAAAAATATTTTTCCCCCTCTGATGTCATAAATGAGGGCTATGAGATAAATCTTCAATAGAAGTAGAATACTATCTTCAGGAGTTGTGGAGTAAACAGCTTGCCTTTCATGAATGATCTGTTGTGAGAACTGACACATCACATGAGATAGTGACAACTTCTTTAATACTCTGTCTATATTGGACAAGAAGGAAGTGTATAAATAATAGATAGAGCCCCCATTATTAAATAAATTTATATAAGCCTGAGGGCTTCCCAGGTGGTGCTCATGGTAAAGAACCCACCTGCCAATTTAGGGGACATAAGAGACGCAGGTTCAATCC
Organism: Bison bison bison; assembly: GCF_000754665.1. NCBI lineage: Eukaryota > Metazoa > Chordata > Mammalia > Artiodactyla > Bovidae > Bison > Bison bison. The sequence goes on along the minus strand of NW_011494749.1, from coordinate 3,063,098 downwards.
CTATCTTGGGAAGATCCCCTGGAGAAGGAAATGGCAACCCACTCCAGTATTCTTACTTGGAAGGTTCCATGGACAGAGGAGCCTATAGGGCTACAGTCCATAGGGTAGCAAAGAATCAGACATGACTGAAGTGATTACATGCAGATGAGCCTGAAAGACATTTACAGTAATCCAAATCTCTGCAAGGAAAACAATATATATGAGATTTAGGTTCTTGTAAATTATTACCTGAGAAAAAAGGGGACTTGAACTGGCCAGAACTATGATTCAATTTATGCTCTTCAAAAATAAAACAGATTTAGAAAATAGTGTGCCTTAGTTCAAACAACCAAAAAATATTTTCTGATTGCCTTGAGGACAGTGATCAACTTGGTTAAAATTTAACCTAGAAAATATAAATTTTAAATGTAATTCTGCCATTACAGAAAGGAAAACAATTTCCCAGAAGTGTTGTAAAGGAGCAGAGAATATTTACAACTGTATTAGGGAAATTGCCAACTCTCTCCCTAGATCCAACTGTTTTTGAGTGTAGCATCTTATTAGAAAGTATTTCAAAAGTAGAAGAAAAGGCCCTGGAAGTGTCTACTACAAAATGGAAAGTATTCCATGTTAACAGAAGAACGAGATATGTGGAAATGTCCTAATGATAAACCATAAGAAGGGGAAAGCACAGATTCTGATATTAGAGCTGGAAAGTCAAGCAGGAATTTAGAATATGGGTAGCTATTGATGGTAATGGTCAAGATGATGTAATAGAGTACTGAGTCCATTCAGCAGTACCATTTAATATTTGTCATTGTCTTGGGCACTTTCCTACTTACCTTAGAGAAAAAAATTATTATATGTAGTAGGGAGAATTCTAAAAGTGGACCCCCAAGATTTCCTCCCATAATATCCAGAACTATTAACATGTTGAGATATCATACCAGGAATATGTTATTTAACACAGCCAAAGAGACATTTCAGGTGTAATTAAGGTTAATAATCAGCTGCCCTTTATATAGAGAGATTAGATTGGGGGGGGGTCCAATCTAATTATACGAGCCCTTTAAAATCAGAGACTTCTTTCTGGCTGATCAGAAAAGGAAGTCAGAGGGATTCAAAGTACAAGAAAGATTAATTTGCCTTGCTGGCTAGAAGGGGAGGACAGGTGGGCACGTGATGAGAAACAGCCTCAAGGAACTGAGAGTACAGTCTAGCTGTCAGCCAACAAGAAAATGAGAACATCTGTCTTATGACACCAAAGAAATTAATTCTGCAAACAAGGAGTATAAACTTAGAACAGGATTCTTTAATCCATTGTATATTCTTGCCTCCTTTGTCAAAGATAAGGTGTCCATATGTGCGTGGATTTATCTCT
>NW_011494749.1:3046386-3059855 GCF_000754665.1 Bison bison bison | reverse complement strand
AGGTTCAATGCACGATGCTGGATGCTTGGGGCTGGTGCACTGGGACGACCCAGAGGGATGGTATGGGGAGGGAGGAGGGAGGAGGGTTCAGCATGGGGAACACATGTATAATTTTTTTAAATTAAAATTGAAAAAAAAAAAAAGAACAGGATTCTTTTCCACAGCCTTGAGAAAAGAGTTTAGGCTGGTGTGTAGCTATTTCCACCTTGTGACTCCCTGAGCATATACCTGGTCAAGCCCATATGTACTTCTGAACACAAAAATATGAGCTCATAAATGAATGTTAGTCTAAGTCACTAAGTTTGTGGTGCTTTGTCATACAACAATAGAAAACTAATACACCATAATTACATCACTGCAGTTTTACTTTGAATTTCTTTTTTAGACAATGTTATAATATGCATCTGTGCCCTGAGTCAAAATTATATATCAAATAATTTTAATGATCATTGAGTACAAAGGCTATGGTGGCTCAAGTCTTTTCACTGAAAGATTCATTAACTAATGTCTTAATACAACATTCTTATGGAAAATAATGAACCAGTTATTTATGACTATGAATGTAAAAGTTCTCCAAATTGTCTAAATTAAGTACTTACTCCATTGGACTTTGCTAAAAATAGTTATTTTGAATTACAATTGATTTTTAAAATGAATTTCAAAGCAATTCAGACATTAATATAAATTATTAAAAATTCACATTCAGCACAGTGAATTATTCAAAGATAACAAGATATCAGCTATAGTGCTGATTATATGTGTACTGACATGATCTTGAAGAAGGCATCTAACACTCTGACCTCAATTTTCTCCTCTCTATATAGTTTAAATCTTCTTTGAAAGTTAACGGAGGTCGCTCAGTCCTGTCAGACTATTTGTGACCCCATGGATAGTCAATGGAATTCTCCAGGCCAGAATACTGGAGTGGGTAGTCTTTCCCTTCTCCAGGGGATCTTCCCAACCCAGGAATCGAACCCAGGTCTTCTGCATTGCAGGTGGATTCTTTACCAACTGACCTATAAGGGAAGCCCCAAAATCTTCTCTAGGTCCCTGTAATATAATAACATTTATAACAGAACTGGCTAAAGGTAAAATGCACTTTTGAAAGCAAACAACCAAATAAAAAGAAAAAGAGTAAATATTTTAATATAACAGATTTTAAATGTTTATTTGAGAAACTTTTTCAAACAAATGCTCTGTAATAATGGGAACAAATAAGATCATTATATTACTATGATAACTTTGTGAAAAATCTATACATATACATATATGACTTCATGGGATTATTGAAATCCTTTGTGTATTTTCAATTTCAGATTGAAATATTTGAAGAATGGTATAAAATGTAGGAACAAGAGATAAAGAGGAAAGAAGGAAAAAAATCAAAGGAGAAATGTGTGACCCTGCTTTGAGAATACCTAAAATCTCTAATTAGGAAAAACTAATTCAGCCAAGCACGTGAGAGGAAAAACCCAAGAAAGGAAGAAATCAGGAAGAAATGAGGATAAAACACTCACACTCTATGAACAGAAGGAGGTATTGGAGCATTTTTTAAGAAAGGATGAGAGACATCTGAGAAATAGGAAAGGCTTGTATATGTCCGTGCTCAGTAATGTCCAACTCTTTGAGACCCCATGGAATTTTCCAGGCAAGAATACCGTAGTGGGTTACATTCCTTCTCTAGGGGATCTCCCCCACCCAGGGATCAAACCCATGTTTCCTGTGTCTCTTGCATGGGCAGGTAGATTCTTTACCCCTGTGCCACTTGGGAAGGCTTGTTGAAATATTAATAATAGTCTGGATTATCATCTTCAGTAAAAAGATGTCCCAACTTCAATGTGTACCTTACCTGTTATAACTTTATCTATTTTAGCTCAATCTTCTGAAAAATTTTGACACCAACGGATTTCCTTGAGCAAATAATAACTACCAGAGATCCGTCAACTTGGTGAAAGCATCCAGTCAGAAATAGTCAATATAAAAATGAAGTGCTTCTAGGCAGCTGCTTAGACAGAGTGAATTTTGCAGAAGCATAAACCTCAGTTACCCACTTATCAGCAGGGCCTGCTTATTTTGGAGCACACTCAAGCATCTGTCAAGAACTCTGACATTTACCACTATTATTTCAATGGGAGGAAACAATACCTGTTAACCTGCCACTCCTGAAAATTCTGCCTCAATGGCAGCAATACTGAGAATAGACAGTGAGGGATGGGTGGGGGGTTGTCCCTTCATGCAAATAGCATTTACCAACAAACCAAAAGACCAAAGAGGGGAAATAGTTGACAGAAGACATCCCCTGAACCTGCCTCATCCTTTTTAGGGAGAGAACAGAACAAAACATTTCTAGTAGATAGGATTTGCTATTTTCCACTTGCCCCATAACCTTCCAAGCATAACTGCTGAGCATGATAGAAGTAACAGCCTCCAGAAATGTAATATGCTGTGTGCACAGATGCTACATGGATTAGTCAACACAGAAGCTTGTAGAAAAGGCAAGAAAGAAACATACATTGTTATTTCTACATTGGTAAAATAATTGTGAAAGCCTAGATAGATATTAAAGATAAAAGTTTTCTTTTAGAAAATTCAGCAATTTCTATCTCCTTTGACTACAGTTATAAGGAATGCTGAGAAATGGCATTTTTCTTTTTTGCAAGAAAGATGGCAGGAATCACCTGAACTAATCAAGGTGGTGAGTTAAGGCAGGATTGGGAGTGATAGACAATTTGATGTAAAATGAGAAATACTTTCTTCAGGCTATCTCTTACTATCCAGCAGTCATACTTCCTCTCACCTCCCATGAACAGGCTCCCCTCTCCCCAGTGTAGTCTGTTATACTTACTCTCACTTACCAAGTCTAAGATTTCAGAAGTTTTCTCCATCAGGTTTGGAAGTAGCTCCTATGTGAAGGTCTGGAAGCTTAAAATTTTTAATCTTACCTGACACCAACATACCAATATGTAATAGTTTAGAAGAAACAGGAAACTAAATAATTTCCAATTAGGCATGGGAGGAATGGGAAATAACATTAGTAAGTTTCTAGACTTCCATTGGGGCTCATATGGTTAAAGAATCCACCTGCAATGCAGGAGACATGGGTTCGATCCTTGGGTCAGGAAGAAGGGAATGGCTACTGGCTCCAAATTTCTAGAACATACCAAATCCTGGGGGAAAAGACGAGGGAGAACGTCCTGGGATGGGAGTGAAGGAAGCTCCTTAGGAGCCGATCTAAGTCCTTGCTCTGCTGCGGGGAAAAATATATGGATACACTGGCATCATGGAAGGTGTCTACTTTCACAACCCACTTCCTCCTTGCATTTGTTTGGGTGTTTCAGAAATATTTTAAAAATTGAAGTCATTGGCTTTTGCAGGTCAAGTTAGGAGTTTCTTTTGGAAAATGGTAAGGTTCTCATCAGGCAGTGGTTCCGAAAATAGGCTCTTGATAACAAAACCACTGTGTATCAAATTGTGGTTCTGCCTTTTCCTAACTCTGTGACCTCAGCTTACTTCTATATAAAATGTGTGGCAATCACAACCATCACAAGGGAGTATGGATAATATATGACAAGCAGTTAGAACAATGCCTACACTATAATGAGTGCTACATAAACTTTATATTCTATTTATTTTACAACCACCATCATCATCATCATTGTTAATAACATGGGTAAATAACCATAAACAATAATTATTTAGACATATTCTTTAGAGAGGTGCCTCTCACATGTTGATTTTTTTTTTTCTGCTCCTTCCATAATCTTTTCACACAATAGCTATAGCCTTACATAACCTTGAAATAGGCTTACTTAAAAACATCTGATGTTGGGTTCACAGCAACTGAATGACAAAGAATGCTTGGTCTAGATTATCCACACTGGAGATACAGCAGGACAAACCAAAACAAATGCTTCTTTCATGCTATTTACATTATGAGAGGGGGAGACCCGATAATATCAAGCAATAATAAGTACACTGAATAAAGCAGGACAATGTCAAAATTGACAGAGGGAAGCGTTATTTTAGGGAAGAGTCCTCAGGGAAGACCCTTCTATTGGAAAGACATTTGAGAAGAGACCTGAAAGAAATGAGAGAAGAGCCCATCTTCTGGGGAAACAGCATTCCAAGCAGAAGGAGCAGCGTGGGTAAGGGGCCAGAGATGGGACCACATTTCAGTGTTTCCATGAATGACCAGTGTGATTGGATCATGAGATAAAATCAGAGAAAGAGGTAAGGTCTAATTCACCTTGTGAAGACGTTCAATTTCATTGCAAGAGCAATGGGAAGCCAAAAGGTTTAAACTATGAGACCGACAGGATGTTATTTAGGTTTTTCAGAGTTCATTCTGGATTTTCTGTGAATAATAACATTATTAGAAGGAAGAATTTGAAATACATAGCAGTCAACATTAACAATGGAAAGCTGACCAATTTTGCATTTAATATTGACCAAAAGATAAAAACAGAATGAAAATTTAAGAGAAAAATGTTTCCTGAGGTTGCAAAAGGACAGACATATTCCAGGGGTCTTAATTATGTAAGGAACTACCTCTTTAAAACAGAGCCATACCACTGCTATCTAAATATCACTGCAGGCCCATTTTACCTAGGCCTTAAACTGTTAGAAGACACAATATTAAGTCATTTTATCCCCCGCCTCCACTTTTTCCCTTTACCAATGGATTAAAGAGAGATGTGATTTTTAATTGATTTTTTTAGGAAAAACAGAAGATTTCAGATCACACACACCATAACACTAAATAACATGAATTCACATTAACTAGTCGCTTTCCAAATCTTCACCAAGGTACCACCACTAAGAGAGCTCTCCTTCTATGTAGTTCAGTTGCTCAGTCATGTCCAACTCTTTGAACTCCAGGGACTGCAGCATGCCATGTTTCCCTGTCCCTCACTATCTCCCTGAATTTGCTCAAACTCATGTCCTTTGAGTCACTGGTGCCATCCAACCATCTCATCCTCTGTCACCCCCTTCTTCTCTTGCCCTTAATCTTTCTCAGAATCAAGGTCTTTTCCAATGAGTAGCTCTTTGCCTAGGGTGACCAAAGTATTGGAGCTTCAGCCTCCGTCCTTCCAGTGAATATTCAGGGTTGATTTCCTTTAAGATTGAGTGGTTTGATTTTGCTGTCCAAGGGTCTTCTCCAGCACCACAATTTGAAAGCATCAATTCTTAGGCACTCATATTCTTTATGGTCCAACTCTCCCATCCATACATGACTATTAGAAAAACCATAGCTTTTACTACATGGACCTTTGTCCACAAAGTGATGTCTCTGCTTTTTAATACGCTCCTGCTATATTCTCTGAGAAAACTGAACATCATTGTCTCCTTATTACCCCATCTTCCGTATCAGTTACTTTACACCTTACATTTCTAACAGACTTTCTTAGGCATAACAATGGAACTTGTTCTAGTGTGTTCAAATTGAACAGCCACTTATAGGAATATCACCTACCAAAGACCTTTCTGATATTGAGATGCACTCTTTAGAGCGTAGTCTATAAAGCATGTATTCCTGATTCAGATTTCATGGGTTCAAATGAAAAGTTTACTGTTTTTCTGTTATGTGTATTTAGACAAGTTATTTTTCCTCTCTATGTCTGAATTTATTCACCTTTAAAGTGAATATTGTGATCGATATAATCTTAGAAATGTTATGAGATAGAATTATGATGATACCTATAAAATTCTTGGCATAGCACCTGGCATATAATAATGTGATGAATAAATATTAGGCATATTCATTACTATTTTTAAAGATGATTTCTTTCAAGTAACTTTTGTTTCTTTATATGAATAATGAAGTTTCTCTTGAAAGGATGTCAAAACAAAAACACTTAATATCCTAAAAAAGTTTTCTTTTGGATACTTTGTTAAGATTAGGTTGCATATTTACCCTAAGAACCAAAAGAAAACCCAAAGTTACTCTATTAATTTAATTTGCTCATAAGGCTCTCTTCTATGTAAGAAGGCTATTTGAACTAAAAACATGATACAGAATGCAGGGCTAAAGATAGTATGCTGTTTCATTCTGTAAAGTTTCTTTGGCAAAGGATTTCTAAGTAGACTTAGAGTCATAAAATTAAGTTCAAATCCCTGGTCTGTTATCTACTATGCAATTTTAGTCATGTTGCTTAATCTTTAAGGGCCCTCAGTTTCATCAATAAGACATGGTTAACAAGAGTATCAGTTTAGTTCAGTCTCTCAGTCGTGTCCGACTCTTTGCAACCCTGTGAACCACAGCACGCCAGGCCTCCCTGTCCATCACCAACTCCCAGAGTCCACCCAAACCCATGTCCATCAAGTTGATGATGCCATTCAACCATCTTATCCTGTCATCCCCTTCTCTTTCTGCCCTCAATCTTTCCCAGCATCATGGTCTTTTCCAATGTGTCAGGTCTTCGCATGAGGTGGCCAAAGTATTGGAGTTTGAGCCTCAACATCAGTCCTTCCAATGAACACACAGGACTGATCTCCTTTAGGATGGACTGGTTGGATCTCCTTGCAGTCCAAGGGACTCTCAAGAGTCTTCTCCAACACTACAGTTCAAAAGCATCAATTCTTCGGTGCTCAGCTTTCTTTATAGTCCAACTCTCACATTCATACAAGACCACTGGAAGAACCATATCTTTGACTAGATGGACTTTTGTTGGCAAAGTAATGTCTCTGCTTTTTAATATGCTGTCTAGGTTGGTCATAACTTTCCTTCCAAGGAGTAAGCGTCTTTTAATTTCATGGCTGCAATCACCATCTGCAGTGATTTTGGAGCCCAGAAAAATAAAGTCTGACACTGTTTCCACTGTTTCCCCATCTATTTCCCATGAAGTGATGGGACCGGATGCCATGATCTTAGTTTTCTGTATGTTGAGCTTTAAGCCAACTTTTTCACTCTCCACTTTCACTTTCATCAAGAGGCTGTTTAGGTCTTCACTTTCTGCCATAAGGGTGGTATAATCTGCATAGCTGAGGTTATTGATATTTCTCCCGGCAATTTTGATTCCAGCTTGTGCTTCTTCCAGCCCAGTGTTTCTCATGATGTACTCTGCATATAAGTTAAATAATCAGGGTGACAATATACAGCCTTGACGTACTCCTTTTCCTATTTGGCACCAGTCTGTTGTTCCATGTCCAGTTCTAACTGTTGCTTCCTAACCTGCATACAGGTTTCTCAAGAGGCAGGTCAGGTCATCAGGTATTCCCATCTCTTTCAGAATTTCCTACAGTTTATTGTGATCCACACAGTAAAAGGCTTTGGCATAGTCAATAAAGCAGAAATAGATGTTTTTCTGTAACTCTCTTGCTTTTTCCATGATCCAGCAGATGTTGGCAATTCGATCTCTGGTTCCTCTGCCTTTTCTAAAACCAGGTTGAACATATGAAAGTTCACGGTTCACGTATTGCTGAAGCCTGACTTGGAGAATTTTGAGCATCACTTTACTAGCATGTGAGACGAGTGCAATTGTGCAGTAGTTTGAGCATTCTTTATCATTACCTTTCTTTGGGATTGTAATGAAAACTGATCTTTTCCAGTCCTGTGGCCACTGCTGAGTTTTCCAAATTTGCTGGCATATTGAGTGCAGCACTTTCACAGCATCATCTTTCAGGATTTGAAATAGCTCAATTGGAATTCCATCATCTCCACTAGCTTTGTTCGTAGTGATGGTTTCTAAGGCCCACTTGACTTCACATTCCGGGATGTCTGGCTCTAGGTCAGTGATCACACCATTGTGATTATCTGGGTCATATAGATCTTTTTTGTACAGTTCTTCTGTGTATTCTTGCCACCTCTTCTTAATATCTTCTGCTTCTGTTAGGTCCATACCATTTCTGTCCTTTATTGAGCCCATGTATACACCTTCCAAAAATATTCAAGAAATATTTTCTAAATTAAATTGATGTCATCTGTCAGCTTTTAACTATTGCAATGTAGAGTTTTACAGATTCTTGAAAAACAATTTAAGTTGTTACTTAAAATTATTTTCCTTTACATGTTGAAAATAGTTTCTGAAAGAAGGGCTTTAGTCAATTTGATTTGAAATCCTTGATGGCAAGAAGACATAAACTGAAACACTGTGGACTGGATTCACCTACAGAAGGAACTTCCACAGAGCCACAGTTACTCAGAGTTTTCAGAATCTCTTTCCTGAGAGATGTTTTAACCCTGAAATGACTTTGGTATTATCATCTTTGAAGTAGAATTATTTTTTTCAAGGTAAGCTTTCTTATTTTCTGTTCTCTCATTCTGTATCTTAGTGAAATTACTTTGAATGTACTCTATCATTAAATTTGTGTGTTATCTATTGCCACAAAAGCACAGCATAACAAACACATAATGTCAACAAGCATCTATTTAGCTTGTTTATCTGCAGATAAGCTGAACTAGACTTAGCTGTGCTAGAAAGGCTCTATCCCCAAAAGTTTCTCATCCTCCATGAACCAACAGAGAAATATGTTCTCGTGGTCATGGCAGAAGTGCAAGAGAGAGCACAAACCAGCAAGCTCTCTTAAGGTCTGGGCTAGAAACTCATAGCTTATTATTGCCACTTTATCCTCCTGTTCAAAGTAAGTCACTTGGCTCAACCTAAAAGTCAAGGGTCATGAAAACATGTTCTGCATAATTTAGTAGGAGAATCATTACAAAGCCATGTAGTCAAGAGAGAACATAAAGGAAGGGTAGAGTTGCAATCACTCTTCCAAAGTAAGTATTCAACTATGATTCTAAGTGTAAGAGGAATTTTTCTGTCTTCTATTCATCATTTTCACCTTCCTCCCCAGGACTCTTCTCTGGCGTAGTGGGAATGGAGAGGGCTGTTTTGTGAAAAGGTACAACTCTAAAGAAAATATAACTTTCACTATTATAATTTAATTATTTAATGAAGCTCTTGCCCATCTGTCACTATTAAATTTTTCAATATAAAAATAACAGTAGTTCCATCTAGAAAGACAAAAAGAAAGAAAAATCAAATAAGGACACAGATAGAGAAACTTTTAAGCCAATTCTATTCTTCATTTCTTCCTTTAGACCTAAATAGGCCATTTCCAGATTTTGCAAACAGACCATATGCTCCCAATTCCTTAATATTAAAAGCTGTCTCATTTTGCTTTATTTAAGATGATATTTATAGTTCCCTCTATTCTATATATGAGTAGTTAAGCATTTATGCATGATCATTAGCATCTATTAAAATATTTCTACTAGATTTCATGTGGCAAATTCTCTTTGTGAGTTATTGCTCCAAGCTGCTGTGTGTCAAAGCTGTGAATTTGTGTGGAGGGTGGAAAGGACTAGAAGGGGGACTCTTCAGTAATATTGTTTCCTATTTAATGTAGTTATTCATTAAGTAACAATAAGATTATTGAGACTTTTGGAATGAGATCATGAACATGAGAGGAGGAGAGTATACAATAGGAATATTTTACTAGAGATCTAGGATATTAGAAGAGCCATGCACTTTGGATATAAATTTTCTCTTCCTGCCAACATTATCATCTTTGAGCTTATGGAATTCCTTATTCTTTGCGTATTCCACATAATGTTTCTCATTACTGAGGACCTCATTTTATTGCAAAAGAGGTGCAGCAATGTTCATATTCATAGAATCATTGGTCTTATCATAGAACCCATTGTCCTGAAGGAGCTAGACTAGCAGAACAGTTAAAAATAGCTTATTAGAGACTCAGTTATAAATAAATGAAATAAATGGCATGAATTATTGGAGTACTAGCTTACAGCATAAAGATTATAATTAAATTAGCAACCTATACATGTGCTATATTTCTTCCATTCTATAGTACATATGTACAGGGGTTCCCTGGTGGCTCAAACAGTAAAGAATCTACCTTCAATGCAGGAGACCTGGGTTCTATCCCTGGTTTGGGAAGATCCTTTTGAGAAGGGAATGGCTACCCACTCCAGTATTTTTTCCTGGGAAATCTCAAAGGCAGAGGAGCCTGGTGGGCTACAGTCTATGGGGTCACAAGGGGTTGGACATGACTGAGTGACTAACACTTTCACAGAAATCAAGAAGTGAGAGATTCTCATTGTTATTATACCTAATAACCCATTCAAAGATTTTTTTTCCTGACTGAGAAATCTTGAGTTTTTCTAGTTTGGGGTCTTAAATATCAGGAGAGAAAGGGTTTTATTGGTAGACATAATAGCTCTATTGATTTCAAAGTTGAAACTGTCACCTGGACATTTGGGGCTCTATATCACTGGACCAATAGATGAAGAATGAGATAATAGGGATAATATTTCCTGATTACTGAGAGTAAAAATGGATTTTTGCTATACAACAGCTTTGTCTGAAATACTAGGAATTCTTTGAGATGCTTATTGCTTCCATATCAAATGATAAAAGCTAACGGAAAATCAATGGGAAGAAGGTCACTGAAGATTGCAAATCTTCCATTAATCACTAGGTAAATGATTACAACAATGTATGGTTATGACTTGACAGAAAATGGAATGGCCAGTGGGTTAAGAAAGGTAGAAATGTCAACTACAACTTCATGGCCATTTACAGTAAAAAGGATTGTAGCAGCTACACAGGTCATCTTTGCTTGTTACATACAAAACTAATTTGTATGTATTATCTAATTTACTTTTGTATATATTAACTAATTCCCTTTTTACCTCCTCCTTTCTTATATTATCATGCATAAGGGTCATTGGGAGCTATTAATGTTACAATTTGTTATTTATCTTCTCATATATATATATATACACACACGGACACACACACACACACACACATATATGTATAGAACTGTGACTGAATAAGAAGTGCACTATCATTGCCCAGAGAGAGAGAGAAAGAGACTATTAGAGTTTGTCTTTTGGGGGGATGAGAATGAGTGCATCTTTGTTTGTACTAAGGATAGTTGGTTCTTATTAGAGCATTAACATTGTTCAAAGGAATCACTAAGCTGAATAAGAGGTGAGCTGTAACACATACCAGAACACAAGAGCCAACTGTTAAATTTTTAGGAATTTTGACAGCCGGTTGTTAAACAGGCATTATTTAAAATTAAATTACATACACAAAATTAAATTACACTAAATAAAATGAATACTAAAAACGTATCACTTCTTAATTACTTTACTACATTTTACCATTATCTACTTTGAGATCATGTAGATCAATCATATCAGTATTATAGCTGAATACCATTGTCATACTGTTTCATCATGTTCAATATTTGGAAGCAACTATGATGATAGAAATATTTTTACCATAATATAGACATACTCTACAAATTTGAACTTTCTCTTCTTTCCCAGAATCTAATTAAACATCTATCAAGTCGCCATTGGTTAGGACTTTATAAATTATACTTTTCTTTAGTCAATTAACCATCTTAATAGGCTCTGCCAATAGATGGCATAGCAGTTGGAGATTAAAAGTCAGGAGGACAGAAAGAATTCTTCCCTGTTCAGTCAGTATTTTGTCGTCAGGACAGGGCCAATAAGAGCACCTCACCCTGGTTGCACTAGTTGACTCTAGTCTTCCACTTCTTTCAACACCCCCATACCATGCTGAATTCCAGAGAGTACAGTTTGAACTATTAGAGGTGGGATGAGAAAAATATGCCCAATTCTCATTCAGTTTTCATCCTTGATTCAACCTTTCAAGAAGAAACCCGGCCTAAGTTTGATAGCTCTTACCTTAATTGAATTCTATTTAATCATAAATTATATATTCATTATCCATTATCACGGAGAAGGCAATGGCACCCCACTCCAGTACTCTTGCCTGGAAAATCCCATGGACGGAGGAGCCTGGTGGGCTGCAGTCCATGGGGTCGAGAAGAGTCGGACACGACTGAGCGACTTCACTTTCACTTTTCATTTTCATGCATTGGAGAAGGAAATGTCAACCCACTCCAGTGTTCTTGCCTGGAGAATCCCAGGGTCGGGGGAGCCTGGTTGGCTGCCGTCTATGCGGTCGCACAGAGTCGGACACGACTGAAGTGACTTAGCAGCAGCACATGCTAAATATACTCAGCCATAAATTTCTCAATTGTTGATCCTCTCCTCCTCCTCCTTCTTCCTGAGACTCAAAATACATAGAATTATCCTATCTGGTGCTCATCACAAACAATGTTCTCTCTTGACCTGTTTATTATTGTCCTCATATTTCAAATAAAGCTTATGGATACCTCTCCTTTATTTACTTGAAATAGTATTTGAAAAAATAATTATAGCGGTTTATCAACATCAAGGGACTTATGTAAATGTTTGTAACCATTTTTCCATTACTGGATATTTTAATTTACTGATAATTGGATCACACACCCACACAGTGACACAATCACATAACTTTTATTGTGAAGTACAATACTGAAAGTTGGACCAGATGGTCTTATTTTTTTTTTTCAACTTTATTTTTAAATAAAATTTGCACCTAGTTAGGAAATACTTTTAAGAGTTTGTACACTACGACCTCAGCTAATTGTTGAACAAGTATACAAAGCTAACAAAGAACTTTCATTTTTTGCCAGTCATATAACACTGATTTTGAATTTTTCCTACTATAATATTATACAGTAACAGCATGTTTGTGTGTTCACAGTCAATAAGTATTTTTCTTTTTCTTCATATCGTTAACATTTATTACATATATTGATTAGCTATTCAGTTAGAAGCACCAGTATTAGTTGCTAAGCTTCGATATTTTGAAAATGACTACTGTTAAATGTAATGTAGTTTCATGTTTTTAAATGCCACTGTTATATATAATATATATATTATATTATATATATATAATGCCACTGTTATATATAATATCAACATATTCTTTATAAATATAAAGGAATGCCAGCTTTCAACAATACCTTGGACTTGTAAACACACAATGTAATTCACCTTTGTTTTCCTCATACTCCATTTTGAAGTACTTTTTTTCACCTTCTCAAGTATAGAGCTTTATTAATATAATGGAAAGTTCATTAGCTCTGAAATTGCAGGAAACGTGTTTTTGTGAATCTTGGAATTGGGGACTGATGGCAAAAGACATATTTTCCCCCAGTGAAAGCTGGATAGTTACTGCCTTAAACTTGCCAGAAAAACACACTGGTTCATTTTTCTTTTCATTACAGCATCAGATTTGGGCATGATTTTGAGTTTTCTGAAATAAAAAGGGAGCTCCAACTTCCTGATGGGAAGTCATCCGACAGTACAGTTTTACCTAATCAGAGTAACAGAGTATCCTCATTAGCATTAGGATAATTTAGCATCCATTCCTCGAAGAAGGCAATGGCACCCCACTCCAGTACTCTTGCCTGGAAAATCCCATGGATGGAGGAGCCTGGTAGGCTGCAGTCCATGGGGTCGCTAAGAATTGGACACGACTGAGCGACTTCAATTTCACTTTTCACTTTCGTGCATTGAAGAAGGAAATGGCAACCCACTCCAGTGTTCTTGCCTTGAGAATCCCAGGGATGGGGGA
>NW_011494749.1:3040490-3046286 GCF_000754665.1 Bison bison bison | reverse complement strand
TGAAGCGACTTAGCAGCAGCAGCAGCATCCATTCCTATGCCTTCAAAATAATCTGAAATAGTCATTCCATATACAAAACATTAATGTAACAAGGCACTGAGATTCTAACTTTTAAAAAATTTTTTTCTAATTTTTTTTCCAGAGGAAAAAAACCAGCTTTTTACCTATAGTTCATGTAAATCAGGACAGAGCTGGTTAAGTGCCTAAAACTGATTTAAAAGGAGACTATTAAATCAAGAAGTTTTAATAATGTATTCTTAAATATTATTTTAAGAGTCATGTGGTGTGGCTGGAAAATAGAATGTAACTGAGTTAATTACATAATCTGATGATCAGTTCTATTATTTAGTCAAGATATCAAGAAACTCCCCAGGCATATCAAGTTAACTTGGTCATATTAAAATTCATCAGTCAAATTATTTATTCCTAGTAGTTCTTTCTTAAAGATAGAAAAAAAAATAGGTTATTATAAAGTTATAGATCTTTGTTTTTTCCCTTGATGTTTTTAGTTGGAAAAACTATCCTAGAATTCATAAAATAGCTCACTTTATAATCACTGATACTTTTTGCTTATTACATGAATTTTTAAAGGGAAATTATATTGGATATTCTAAGGTAAGTTATATATTTTAAGATAAATTATATCTTCTATACTATGTAAATTACTATTTAGCAAAATTCATTTTGTTTTCTGGATGGTTCTGTAAATTTCAACAAACGTGTGGCTGGGTTTTCAACCTTCAAGATGTCATGTCTCACCAACTGCTCAAAATTTCTCTCATACAGACAATCTGTACATACACATAACCCCCTACTTACCACCTATCTTCAGTCAATGTTTAATCATCAATCTGTCCCCATAGTTTTTATTACTGCAGAATGTCACATAAATGGGATGTTATACAAGCATTTGAGTCTGGCTTCTTTACTTAATGTATTTAAAATTAATTAATAGCATGTATCAATAGTTCATATCCTTAAATTGATGAACAATAGCTCAACACATGGACATACCATAGTTTATTTACTCATTCAGCACTTGAAGGAAATTTGGATCCTTCCCAGTTTTTGGTGAGGATGCACCAAGTATCTCTAAATGTTTGTGTATAAAATGTTTTGTGTCAATTGAAGTATTCATTTCAGCTGGGATAGCATTTAGAAGCAAAATTGCTGGTTGTATGGTAATTATAATGTTAACTTTATAAGAAATTATAAAGGTAGCTGTGGAATAGACAGTCACTGAAATATTGACTTATAGCTATTGACATGAAGAGATGATCACTGAATGTTTTTTAATGCACATTTTTTGAGATAACTGTAGATCTGTATGTAGTTGTAGATATTATAGAGATGGTCCATATACCCTGTACCTAATTTTTCCCAGTGGTAATATCCTAGTAAACTAGGAATATAATCCTGTGTATTATAAATAGTAAACAGAATATAATCCTGTATACTATCCAGAATATTGACATTATCAAAACACAGAACAGTTCCATCACCACAAGAATCCCTGCTGTTGATCTTCTATAGCCACGCCTACCTCCTCCTCCCACACCAATTCCTGGCAACTCTGATTTTGTTATTTCAAGAGTACTATATAAATGGAATCCCATAGTATGTAATATCGGAAATTTTATTATTTTTACTCAGGATAATTCTCTTGGATGCATCCAAGATGGTATGTATATTAAGTTTTTGAGTAAAATATCTAGTTATAAAATGCTATGCACAAGTTAGTTAATCCAGTTTTCTATAAACTATAGATTTTCTACCCAAAAATATGTATTAGAGAGCAAAATGATAATAGTACATAGGAGTAATGACAGAAAAGTAGGAATTTTTGTGCCCCTTTTCATTGTACTTCTCATATTTATGATTACATGAATGACTTACTCCATGAGAAAATATATAAATATAAAAAGGCAGGCCATGGGAGTTTCAAGGGAGAGGTAGCTCCATGTGGGTACTGGAGGGTTAACACAGTAGGCTTTATGGTTTTTATTTTCAGATAAAAATAAAATATATTAGTTCTTTTGAAATAGAAAAATTTCCATGTTCTAAATTCTAAAAGGAATATGTCATATAAATTTTTACCTATGGGAAACTAAGCTACCAGTGCACAATGTATTTTGCAGAGATTTAGCAAACCCACTCCAGTGTTCTTGCCTGGAGAATCCCAGGGATGGGGGAGCCTAGCAGGCTGCCGTCTATGGAGTCTCACAGAGTCAGACACGACTGAAGCGACTTAGCAGCAGCAGCAGCAGCAAAGGATACAAAATGTTCCTGACACTTTCTTTTTTCAATCCTCTAGGAGATTCAGGATTTGTCAGTGGCTCAGAGGGTAAAGAATCTTTCTGCAATGCAGGAGACCCAGGTTCATTCCCTGGATAGGGAAGACCCCTGGAGAATTCTACAGACAGAGGAGCCTGGTAGGCTATAGTCCATGGGGTCGCAAAGAGTTGGACATGACTAAGCAACTAACACTGACTGACACTAACTGATGAGATGCAAGAAACTCATGTTAAAGCATAAATTAATACAATCTTAGCTACATTCTGACATTTATTTTTTCCCAACTACTACTTGTCTTTTGGAAATTTTCCTACTCTTACCCTTATTAATAGGAAAAGTGAGTGGAATAATCCAAATTTGAAAAATAGACCAACAGACCTGATCAAAGGGTTTCTGTAACACTAACAGCATCAAATTTAAATGAGACTTATGATTTGTCCTCCTTCTAATTTAACCTGATAATTGAATGAATTAAAATGTGTTTAACATTATCTTTGGATGTCTTAAAATACTGGAAAATATTATTGAGATTGTATCCTCTTCTGGTTAGATTTTTTTCTTCCTTTTAGAAAAATTAAAATATTGGAATTTCTTCCTGGTAGTGATCACATTTTTCTGAAAAATTATAAAAATAATTTTATGACCACATATTCTTTTTTTTTTAGTAATAATTCACTACTAACACTAATGGTAGACATCATGACTGTGCCAGCGGCATTGTCAACAAGCAAGAAGGCTACCACATGCCCCTCATGGCATCTGAGTGTTGAAATTCTCAGCTCTTGGTAACTGTCTAAGGAATGAAGCAGTGTTAGGGCTGGATTTATAAAGACTAAACATCTAAAGTAACTGCCATTGTAATAACAGAGAGCTGTCTAATTATTAAGTTTCCAGATTAGTATTTCTAATAAGGGATTATAGGACAGTGTTAGGAAAATTAAGTTATATTTGAAAATGTCATGAAAGAGAATTAAAAACATTTTCAGCAAATAATTGCTAAGTACATTGCGAGCTATGCAGGCTCTGTAGCACTGTATAATTAGTTAACTTTATTAGCCACCAAACACCTAACTGCAAAAAGAATATATTAGCCACCAAAACAACAGGGTGGAATGTTGGTAAATGCCTCACATACACAATTATAAAATTGATTTTTATAAATGCCACACATAGAGGTAAAGTTATTGATCCCCAGCACATGCGTATACTGGATAACATTGTTTAGGAAGAAATCTAAGAACTAAAATCTAAGTGCAATATAAAAGAATATTTTCTCAAATGTAAAACCATGTCTTTCCCAGATACAGCATAAAACTACTACTCATCAAAAATTATAAAGCAAATCTTGTGTTTCAAAAGAGAACTTGTAGTTACAATAACTTCCATGCACAATATAAACAGATAGTTCAAGCATAACTCAGTATTACTGAGTTTGTACCCAGCCCTCTACAGCATGACATTTCCACATACTTTCTCCTCTCATTTGCAGAGGAAGCTGGATCTGTCTTATTCCAATTCTAAGGTTTATTCACAGAGCACCTTTGAGTTGCTCACGGTGGATGGTTCAACCTTCATCTTGACTTCCCCTCCCCATTCCAGATAAAAAAGAAAAACAGAGAGAAGGTGTAGTGGATTGAACGGTGTCCTCCCAAAATTCATGTCAATTGGTGCTTTGGAATATGATTCTATTTAGAAATAGAGTTTTTGCAAATATAATTAGTTACATTAAGATGAGGCCATGGTGGATTAGAGTGACTCCTAAATCTAATGACTGGTGTCCTTAAAAGAAGTGGAGAATGGCAATGAAACATGTAAAATATCATGTAGGAAACGAGTTGCCAGTCCAGGTTCGATGCACGATGCTGGATGCTTGGGGCTGGTGCACTGGGACGACCCAGAGGGATGGTATGGGGAGGGAGGAGGGAGGAGGGTTCGGGATGGGGAACACATGTATACCTGTGGCGGATTCATTTTGATATTTGGAAAACTAATACAATTATGTAAAGTTTAAAAATAAAATAAAATTAGAAAAAAAAAAAAAAAGAAGTGGACTCACAAAAAGATAAAAAGGGAAGAAGGCCAGGTGACCATGGAGGCAGAGATGAGAGGGGTGCATACAAGCTGGGAACACCAAGAATTGCTGGCAGCCACAAAAAGCCAGAAGAGAAAGCTGGAACAGATTATCCTTCAGTGCCTCCAGAAGGAACCAACCTTGCCCATACCTTGACTTGGGACTTTAGGTCTTCTGAACTGTGAGTGAAAAAAATGTCAGTTGTCTCAAGCTACACAGGCAGTGGTAGTTTTTTAATGCCAGTCCTAGGAAATAATAGAGAAGGTAAAAGAATTGATTTGAGAATAAAATTAGTCAAATAGAGTCACAACTTCTTCTGTTCACCTAACTCCCGTCTTCTGACATCATCTGGCTTTATTTCTTAAGGGCGTTATACTGTCATTCCATCTTTTAATTATCCAAAGTCTCCCTCTGTATCTCAACATTGGGTACTTCGAGTTCTTAAATTCATACTTTCTCTTTACCTCACTGATAATTTCTATTCCTTCAGTGCAGAACACACATACTTTTTAAAAATTATATCTATATTCTACCAATGACAAAACAAAAGAAAAAATAGTATGACCTCAGGGGATACACATACCACTTTCTTTTTCTCTATAAAAAATGGAATAATACTACATATACAGTTTTATAATCAAGTTTTAAATTAAACCATATAAAATGACCACTTTCATTTGATAAATATTGTAAATATGATTTATAATGGCCACATGATATTTCATCTCACAGATGCACCACAGTTTAACTATTCAGTTTTCTGGGAATATTAGGTTAGGTATCATTTTGCCCATTGTAAATGAGGAAATAATGATAAACTTCACACATTAATCTCTGACTGCATATCTCATGTTCTCCATGGTATGCAGTCCTAAAAGCTGCATTTCTGACTCAAAAGGCAAGAACAACTTTAAGGCACTTGATCTGTGCTGCCAAACTTTGAGAAACATTGCCTCAAGTAGACTCCCCACTGACAGCTATCTATGCCTACTCAGTGAATGTGATTCAATGATGATTTACATTAATATATGAATGATCAGAGAAGGCAATGGCAACCCACTCCAGTACTCTTGCCTGGAAAATCCCATGGATGCAGGAGCCTGGTGGGCTGCCGTCTATGGGGTCGCCCAGAGTCGGACACGACTGAAGCGACTTAGCAGCAGCAGCATGAATGATATTTTCTTGGTGTTCATTTAGGCTATTTTTTTTTTTACTGATCAATTTGTCTAGAAGCTTGTCCATTTTTTAAATCTGTTTAAAAATCTACTTTGACTTTGCTGATTTTCTTTTTCCATATTCTCTGTCATTGACTTCTACTCTAATTTGTATTATTCCCTTTATTTAGTTACTTGGTTTTAATATGCTCTTTATGTCTGAAGTATAAAAATCATCCCTAATATTACATTTAAAGTTTTATATATATATATATA
>NW_011494749.1:3018736-3040390 GCF_000754665.1 Bison bison bison | reverse complement strand
TATATTTTTTTTTTAAGCATTGCTTTAACTGCATCCCACAAAATTTGGTATGTCTTATTTTCATTGTAATTTCAGATTAAAATATTTTCTATATCCCCTTTTAATTTCTTTCTGACCCAGGGATTATTTAGAAGTATATTGTCTAATTTCCAAATATTTAAAGATTTTCTAGGCCTCTCATTTTTAGTCTAAATTTAAATCTGCTGTGGTTGGAGAATATACTCTTCATGACGCTGATCCTTTGAAAGTTCTTGAGACTTACTCTGCTGTTCAACAGATATTCTATCTTGATAAATGTCTTATCTGCAATAATCTCTATTCTTCACAGGTATGAAAAGGAAACCATTTATCTGTTGTAACTAGCATAGAACCTTCTAGTTGCCATCCATAGTTTTGCTTAATTTACAATTTACAGTGAAACTCAGAAAATCTATCCAGTGATCAGCTATAAATTAAACAGATTCAAAATATTTTGTTTTCTAAATTAATGTTTTACATAGTATGTAAGAAGGCTGAACATAATATGATGGATATTTATAGTAGGAGTCATTAAAAAAAAAAAAAAACTATAGTTTGGCTAATACACCTCATGGTAAGAACCTGTATCTTTTGAGTCTTTTTCAAGATACACTTGAATCTTTCTTATGACTGAGTAGTATTCCATGCTACTTGTGACTACATCGATAGATTCTGAGGATGTTATTCTAAGTAAAATAAATCCAGCAAAGAAAGAAAAATGCCGTCTGGTTTTACTCACTTGTGAAACATAAATACAAACAAAATAGTACAAAACCAAACCCAAAAGACAAACACTGCTGCTGCTGCTGCTAAGTCGCTTCAGTCGTGTCCGACTCTGTGTGACCCCATAGACGGCAGCCCACCAGGCTCCCCCGTCCCTGGGATTCTCCAGGCAAGAACACTGTAGTGGGTTGCCATTTCCTTCTCCAATGCATGAAAGTGAAAAGTGAAAGTGAAGTCGCTCAGTCGTGTCCAACTCTTAGCGACCCCATGGACTGCAGCCTTCCAGGCTCCTCCGTCCATGGGATTTTCCAGGCAAGAGTACTGGAGTGGGGTGCCACTGCCTTCTCCTAGATACTGGAAATAGAATAACACTGCTTACCAGAAGGGAAGGGGCAGTGGCAAAATGGGTAACGTGTATCAACTGTATGGTGTCAGATGGAAACTAAATATTTAGTACTAAGCACGCTGTTGTGCATACAGAAATAGTAATATAATGTTGCACATACTAAACATGTTATATAAGCCACTGTTATCTCAATAAAAATTAAAAAATACACATATATTTTTTATTGCAAGTTTCTATTAATAATTGGCTTAGTTGTCCAAAATAAAGTAGCTCGGAGTGATTAGGAATGGTAAATATGGTATAGTTCTTTGTTTACATCATCTTGTTTATATCAGGAAAAATTACATGAAAATTCTTTCCACACTACTCAATTTTTATTAATGCTACTATTTGATATTTGAACCTGATATGTTTTTAGTGAAATTGATGGATGTCAAATTAGCCTTTCTTTCCTTTTACACATTCTGCCAATATGTAAAAGACTTCTTGGTAGCCTGAGTCTTTTCATAGCCAGTCTTTTATAAGAACTAATATATATATTCCATATATTCTCTTTATATATGTGTGTGTATATATATATATTATATATATAGAGAGAGAACTGAGCTTATATTTTTCTCTGTGCCCTGAGCAAAGTTTAGACTCTGAAATTTTGAGAATTATATGGGGCTTCCCAGGTGGTTCTAATGGTAAGAATCCTCCTGCCAAATCAGGAGATGCCTGAGTCAAGAAGATCCCCTGGTGAAAGAAATGGCAACCCACTCCAGTATTCTTGCCTGGGAAATGCCATGGACAGAGGAGCGTGGTAGGCTTCAGTCCATGTGGTTGCAAAGAGTCAGACACAACTTAGTGACTAAACAACAACAATAAAATGTGTTATATATATTATATATAACTATTCTTAGATTATCAAATCATATAGATGTGGTTGGTGGGTAAGTCAACTAATTGCATATTGAATGGCAGACAGACTAGAAGTCTTTACAGCATGTTTGCCAGATGATTATATACCAGAATCTAAAAGATTATTTGTCAGTTTTATAGGCTCCATTCTGTCCAATTAAAAGGATTAAGAACTATAATTCTATCTAGGGATTCTGGTTATGTGAATACTACATCTGCAAGCCACTGAACAAAACTCTGAGGTAGCAACAAGTGTAAATTATTCACACAATATAGACGCTTTTCCTACATAAAATTTAAGGGAATGGCTCTATTCTATTTTCCAAAAAAAATCATTCTTGTAGGGAGTACGTGTGTGCATGCTAAGTCGCTTCAGTCGTGTCCAACTCTTTGTGACCCTATGGACTATAGCTCTCTAGGCTCCCCTGATGATGGGATTCTCCAAGCAAGAATACTGGAGTGGGTTGCCATGTCCTCCTACAAGGAATCGTCAAGACCCAGGAATCAAACCCGAATCTCTTATGTCTCCTGCATTGGCAGGCAGGTTCTTTACCACTAGTACTACCTATACACTTTGTTCTTAATTTCAAATTCTTTTCTCCTAATTAGTCTCAAAGGAAATCAATGTTACTGTTTTATTTTCATAGATAGTGGGAAAAGAATTGACCAGATAATCTTAAGAGTCCAGCAATAGTTCCAGTGAGAATGCTGAATGGGAGAAAAGAGGAGCAGTCATCCAAGTGCCAGCCTTTGACAAGTGCTAAATGGGAAGCACAAGGGAGGAACAGAGTGAGAACTATGTGAAGGTTTTCAGTTCAGTCCCTGCATGAGTTGATTTCCTTTTCTCCCTTCTATGCCTATAGACGGTAACTTAACTTTGGATAGTGATTCCCAAATCCACACGGGAAGTCAGAGATGAGTGAGCAAAAACATCTAGAAAAGTGACTCAATATATGTTCAGTACTTTGCCAGTAGCATGTCTTCATGTAGAAGAGAGAGAAAAATAATTAAGAAGTTACTTAAACCTTGCGATCAACTACTCTCCCAGCAGCTCAGATCTTACTTCTTCTATTTATAGGTGGATACTATAAACTGTATATATTTCTAAAATAATATATACCTACTTCAAAGGCTTTGAATGAAAAATTAATAATTTAAGGAATTTTTTAATGTAGTCCAGAAACAGAATTAAAAAAAATCTTTTCTATCATTTTGATTATTAGAGCTGCCAGTCATTGCCACAT
This sequence comes from Bison bison bison, assembly GCF_000754665.1. Classification (NCBI taxonomy): domain Eukaryota; kingdom Metazoa; phylum Chordata; class Mammalia; order Artiodactyla; family Bovidae; genus Bison; species Bison bison. Next base: position 3,037,156 of record NW_011494749.1, on the reverse strand, counting down.
CCATACAAGAAGCCTCTTATCTGAAGCACCTCCTCCTGTCATTATCAGTACCAAACAGGGAATACACAAACTTTTGCATACCACTCTATTTTTCAATCCTACAGCATCTCCCAGGACTTAAGTGACAACAGGAGTAATACTCAAGGAAACCAAGCTGGCTCATCCAGCACTGCCACCAACCATTCGGAAACCTATCTGAGCCTCCTGTGTGCTCTGGACCACCTTTGACTTATAGAAAAGAGTAGATACAATGGACCAATTTGCAGAGAGTAATTCTGATAATCCATTTACTAGGTGATGTCACAAGTGTTCATTGCATTTCCATGACTGTTGTGTCCAAACTCCACAGTGTTTCTAGTTCCTGGGGAATGGCAGCTCTAAGTCAATCCAATGTATTCTCAATTGTACCCATATGATTCAGTTTGTCAATGATGCTGTCAAAAATAGTATAACTGCCACAGCACAATGTTAGGATTTTTTATTTGGGGAATATCATTGACAGTTTGGACAGCATCACCGACTCAATGGACATAAGTGTGAGTAAACTCCAGGAGTTGGTGATGGACAGGGAGGCCTGGCGTGCTGCAGTCCATACGGTCGCAGAGTCGGACACAACTGAGTGAATGAACTGAACTGAACTGAATGACAGTTTGGGCTTTTTATCCATTCCTACCTGCTCTCTGATTTCACCATGAATATTTGTGGTTAATGACAAGAATGAGAAAGTATTAGTTGCTCAGTCATGTCCAACTCTTTGTGACACCATGGGCTGTAGCCCACCAGGCTCCTCCATCCATGGGATTCCCCAGGCAAGGAAACTGGAGTCGGTTGCCATTTCCTTCACCACAAGAATGAGAAAGTGCCCATTTAATGTCCTCATAACTGCCTTTCATACACAGAATTGCACTACTAGAGAGTAAGTGGCATTCTTGACATACCAGTGTTTGTTTTTATTCCATACACAGAATGAGAAACAGATGACATACAATTTTTAAAATCTGAGGCACGGGAACTGATGTCAGCAAATGGCTTCAGTACTGTGACTCCTAAACCAGTTTCTCATTCAAATTTTACCTTCTTTATAGATTTCACCATTTAGGAAAAGGACCTGCAAATGCCCAAGTCAGCACATTTCTCTCTGGGGAACCTCATTTACATCCTCTCAATTGCTCTTGGGTACATTTTACTACATGTGACAGTTTATTTCCTTGTTTTAATTATTTTTTATTAAAGCATTGTGATGTAATGTGCTTTGGGCTGTTTAGATGTTATAAGATGTTCATTTGCAATATAACTGAGCTCATAATTTTCTCTGTCCCCTGAGCCAAGGTTAGACTTGGAAATTTTGAAAATTATAGCACTTCTACTGATTGCCTCACAAATTGAATATACATATACAATTGTATATAATTCACAGGATGGCAATACAAACTGTATAAATATTTCACAGGGCACCATGTGAAGTGAAATCTATAATTTCCTCCTAAACACACTCATATTGGATGTCTACTGTAGTGAATCTCTCCTATTCATAATGAAAGAGAAAAAAATCACAAAGGAATTAATGGGAAAGATGGGCCCTGGAAAGCTAAGAATAAGTTCTGACTGTACAGTTCAGTATATTGTGCTTTGGAGCAAGTTCTTAGTCTCCTAAGCCTAAAATATATTATATGTATAATATGAATGATAACAAAGGATCATTGTGAGATGCAAAAGAATATATGAAATTCTTTTATATTTTAAAACATCATTCATGTATAATCATTTATTGGACATCTTCAAAGATGTACCCAAATGTGGATATGCAAAAGTCAACTTGAAAATGTCCTCAATAGAAGTACTTTTCAAAATTTTATGTACATTTGAATCACCTTCAGATTCTGGTTCAGTGATTTGAGGAGAGGTCTTATGATCCAAGACAACTCAAAGTATAAACCAGGATCTATGCCTATCATTGAACCATTGTCCCCAGTCCATAGCAGTGAGATAAGAAGCTTGTATCAGAACATGAATCAACACAATGATTCCTTAATAAAGAAAGTCTAGTTATGGAAAAATGTCAGCTATACAAAACAGAGTAGTAGATGATGCAGATAATTTCCATCTGGCTGAAACTCTTTATCCCAGTGTGAATTGGAAAACAATCAGTTCCAGAAGGCATACTGAGTAGCACTGTTTAGACTGACATGGGGAAAGCATTTAAAATGTCACTTGATTTTCCACTTGTAAAACCAGTGTCAATCTGAAGTCTCTAAAGCAATGGTGTTTTGGGGGGAAAGTACTATTATCTAATTATTAATCAGTAAAATGTTGGACTCTGAGAGATCTGAGTCAAAAATCCTGTTCTGCCACTTATTAGCAGGATGATTTTTAGGCAAATTTTTAAAATTCTCTAAGCCTCATTTTTCTCAATTTTACAAAATGAAAATGATGATACCTATCTCATCGATATCTTTCTCATTAATTTATCCATTCAACAAATATGCATTGCATTCTGAACAATGGGGTACTAGAATTGAATAAAACAAAGTTCCTAGTATAAGCAGGACTATGGTCAAAATCAAAAGAGAAAATAAATATGAAAGAACTTGGCAGTACCCTTTGCTTTCCTTTCTCTATTTTTCTCTCTCCAAACATGCATCCAAAATCCTAATTAAACATTGATATGGTAAATTCTTATTGATCTTTAATACTATTATGAAAACAAAATCTGAGATAATGAAACAACATTCAATAGGCAGTATTATATGAAAGGCATATTCTTTGCGAGCAAGCTGAACAGAGTCCAAAGCTTAGGTTTAACAGACTCTAAAGTCCCTTGGACAATAAGGAGCTCAAACCAGTCAACCCTAAAGGAAACCAACCCTGAATATTCAGTGGAAGGGCTGATGCTGAAGCTGAAGCTCCAACACTTTGGTCACCTGATGTGAAGAGCCAACTCTTTGGAAAAGACCCTGATGCTGGGAAAGACTGAGGGCAGGAAAAGAAGGGGGTGACAGAGGATAAGATGGTTGGATGGCATCACCGACACAGTGGACGTGAGTTTGAGAAAACTCTTCGAGATAGTGAACAATAGGGAAGCATTGTGTACTGCAGTCCATGGGGTCTCAAAGAGTAGCAACTGAACAACAACAACAAACATGAAATACTGGGCAAGTTACTTAACCTCCCTAGCTTCAGTTCTCTCCTCTCAACACAAGGGTGGTAATTTCTATCTCATGCTGCTGCTGCTGCTAAGTCGCTTCAGTCGTGTCCAACTCTGTGTGACCCCATAGATGGCAGCCCATCAGGCTCCCCTGTCCCTGGGATTCTCCAGGCAAGAACACTGGCAAGAACATTGCCTTCTCTGTTCTATCTCATCCGTTCAGTTCAGTCGCTCAGTCGTGTCTGACTCTTTGTGACCCCATGAATCACAGCACACCAGGCCTCCCTGTCCATCACCAACTCCCGGACTTCACTCAGACTCACGTCCATCGAGTCAGTGATGCCATCCAGCCGTTTCATCCTCTATCGTCCCCTTCTCCTCCTGCCCCCAATCCCTCCCAGCATCAGAGTCTTTTCCAATGAGTCAACTCTGCATGAGGTGGCCAAAGTACTGGAGTTCTATCTCATAGTACTGTTCAAAAAGTTAACTGATATGTAAACACACTGGTGCATGGAAAGCACTCAAAAAATTGTAGCTCTTTAATTACTAAGGACCCAATTCTAGTTAGAGAAAGTTGGCATGGATGGTTATAATCCTGACATTTTGTTTCCTAAAGAAAAGGATTATATATGATTTCTAATGAACATTTTAGATAATGACAATAATATTTATTTAACATCTGTTTAAAGAAAAGGGAGAGATCAGAGGAAGATGGAAGGAAGGGAAAGAAAGACAATGCAGAATGACAGAGGCACAGAGGCCTCAATTCATGCATCTGATCACATAATGCTATCAGTGTGGAAGAAACAGAACATTGGTACACTGTTGGTGGGAATATAAACTGGTACAGGCATTATGGAAAATAGGACAGAGGTTCCTCAAAAAACTAAAAACAGAACTACCACATGATACAACAATGTTATTACACAGTATACATCTGGAAAAAATGAAAACACTATTTTAAAAAGATACACGCACCTCAATGTTCATAGCATCACTATTTACAATAGCCAAGATATGAAAGCTATCCAAATGTCCATAAATAGCTGAATGGATAAAGATGACATTGTGTATTACACAGGAATATTACTCAGCCATCAGAATGAATTCTGCCATTTGCATCAAGGTGGATGGACCTAGAGAATATTATACCGTACTTAATGTTAGTAATAATAAGTCAGATAAAGACAAGGACTGTATCATATCATTGATATGTGAAGTCTAAAAAATAATAGAAATGAATAGCAAAACAGAAATGGACCCACACATAAAGAAAACAAGTTAATGGTTACCAGATTGGATATAAAATGGGGGAGGGGCAAATTAGGGATATGAAATTAAGAGGTATAAAATGGATAAGCAACAGGGATATTTTGTATAGCACAGGGAATTATAGCCATTATCAGATAACTTTTAGTGGAATATAATCTGTAAAAATGCTGAATCACTATGCTGTATACTTGTATAATATTAAATTATAAATCAACTATACTTCAGTAAAAGAGAGGTCATTGTTATATCCCTTTTTATCAGTATAATGCAGTGTTGTATTTAAAGGTAATGCAGTGTTGCATTTAAAGTTTATGCAATTTTATTTATGAATTCATATAAATATATTTTTCCACCAAATAACTCCTCGAAGTAAGAAGTGCAATGTATTTTTAAAATTCATTATGAAAATAATTGAAACAAGATCTAAACTTTTCAAGAAATTTAGGTTATTGTATAAAATGTCTCAGATACGGAGGAGGAAAAGGCAGTGAGGAGGAAGTAAAAATTACTCAAAGCACTGAACACCAATGAAAAATTTGAGAAAGTGTAGTTTAGCACATTTCTTATTTATAAGATCAGATATATTTAGAAGAAGATGGGAGAAATACAGTGGATGCTGTTGCTGTGAGCATTGATTATGTCTGTCTCCTACCCACTGTAGGCAAAATTATAGCTCTTAGAAAACTGATTGTCCTCTGCTAAACACTATAATTTCTAATATAATTGGCCAATAAATAACAACATAAATTAATTGCTGTATTTAAATACTAATGAGATTCATTTCTATTGAGCTTTGGCATATTTCACATAGGCTCTAATGTGCATCAAATCAAGGAAATAAACCAAACCACAGCAACCTTATGGACATTTTTAGCTTGTAAAGAGCACATCTTTGTGGTGGTATTTAAGCCTTCAATATATAGAAATTTGGGTGTGTTCAAGCTACTGAGTATATTTTTATTCCATAATTTTTTTTAGAATTTAGTTGCTTATTAGGCTGTGATTAATGTCATGCTTATTTTCATGTAGTTAGAAAACTAACATTTACATATAATAAAAAAAAAGCAGCTTTAAAAAAATATTTTAAAAAGATGACAATGAAGTCATTAATCAGAATTACTTTAAGCTCCTCTTATCAGGGAGGAGAACAAAAATTTTTTTGACAATCATATAAATATGACTGGGAATATAAAAATAGTCCTGCTAATGTCAAATATTGTGATTCTGGTAAATCTTGGAGCCTGCATACCCAATATGAGTATAATCTGGCTACTTTACAATTTTTGCAGGCTTTCTTAAAAAATTCAGAAAATGAAAAACTCATCATATGAAATTTGACTTATAGCTCCATTTTAAAAATAACTGTCAAAAGACTATAGACTAAAAAAAAGAGAAAAGACTATAGACTACACAATTTTAGTCCTTTTCCAAAAATAAGCTAGGGAGAGAGCACTTGGGATATGGTGGGATGGATTCAATTATACTATAAAAGAAACTTTGGTCTAATAATAGATTTCCATGACTTCTATTTCATAGTCAGCTGCAATTGTGTTATAACCCAGTTTGCATTATTATTGTTAAGTATTTGCATGCTTATTTTGTTTACAAAATGTTTACTGATATTTTCATTGGCTGCAAATAAAATGTAAGTGCAATCAGAGGCCAAAATTGTAAGTTTTCAAGGTCAAACACTAAGGAGCTACTGAGGCAAGATAAAATTTATTTTCATCTAAAATAACCTAGTAAAGTTTATTTAATGAGCTATTAGAAAGGCATTTATGATAGTAGCCATGAAAGACTCAGATCTTATATTTGTAGACAATGTTGGTGTTCTCTAGTAGTTAAAACCCTTCCATTTTAAGATTCTGTTCTTTTGAATAGCTGATGAATTATGAGTCCGATTTGACTTGAACAATCCCAATGAAAGGGAGCTCGGGAAACTCATAAATCACCAAGAGCAAATTTCTACCTTTTAATCCTGACTTTTTTGGCGAGGGGAAGGGAGTGGAAATCAAGCAGAAAGGAAGAGGTTCTTACTTCTAGGTAATGTGTGCATACTCAGTTGTGTCCAACTCTTTTAGACCCCATGGACTACAGCCTGCCAGGCTCCTCTGTCCAGGCAAAATACTGGAGTGGGTTGTCATTTTTCCCTCCAGGGGATTTTCTTGCCCCAAGGATTGAACCTGCATCTCCTGCAATGGCAGGTGGAGTCGTTACCACTGAGCCACCTGGGAATCCCTATCAAGTATGTAAAGACCCTTGATAAGATCTTGTAGAAAGGTATTTATGGATTCAACCTGACATTTGTTGAGATTATATATACAGGTCCTGAGGTTTTTACTAAGATTGGCAATGAAAAAGAATGTGGTTAATGAAGTTCATTTCAGGCCTGCACACAATCAATCTAATTAATAAACCCTGTAAATATAACAGGTATTGCATAAGACATTAACAAAGTAAATGAAATGTGCCCTCATGAAACTTTTGGCAGGAAAGTCAGATCTTTAACCAATACTTACTTACACATTAGACATATACACTCAAAACATGGTATTGTCACTAGTTTTCTCAATGACTAAAACCCAAATTCCTTCCCATGACCATATCTTCACATATCAAGCTCTACATTCTAGCAGCGGTAACGTTATTTTATTACTTAAGCTTGTAAAATAATTTCTATTTTCCTCTTGAGGAATTTTACACAAGTTGCTTCACCTTCTTAAAATACTCTGTTCCATGGTATTATTGTCTTTTCCACGATTCAGGTGTCAGCTTAAAAGAGGATCTCTCCAACCATCTCTAAGTGAAGGCACTTTCTCAGTTACTTCCTCCTGAGGATCCTTCTTATTTCCTTCATCTACTTGCCTGAAACATATAACTGTTATGTTTTTTGAAAAAAATTGACCCTTATTTATTTCCCCCAAATCAGGACTTATTACTTCATTCAAATAAAAAGAATCTACTGGGTAGCAAGCACTGTTCTGTTCAGGCCTTGGGATATAGCACTGGACAAAACAGACTTAAGCTTCCAGCACCCTTGGTGTCTATATTTTGAAGGGGAAAACAATAAACAAATGGAAAAAAATCAATGCATGATATATCAAGAAAGTAGAGAAAGTCGTGCACAGAAACAGAATTCTGTTTTAGACAGGGTGGCCAGGGAAGACCTCTTTGGTGACATGCCATCTGTATCCATGAAGTAGATTAGGATAGAAACTCTGCAGTACAACCCCAGTGCTTGGCACAATGGCTAGTCTACAGGAGGTACCTAACATATATTTGATACTTGAATGAATGAGTGAAGCAATTTTTTTAAAAGTTATGTTCCACACCACTTACTGGATTATATCTTTGCCTGACTCTCCAACCAGAGGTAACTGGAGGAGACAGGACTGGAGACAAGGAAACCCACTAAGCAGCTGTTGCAGAAATACAGATGAAATGATTATGGCCAGCATTAGTGGGATGATGATAGGGGTGGAAGGTAAAATGATGGCATACAATCAAAGAATGAATACTGAGAGAGTAAAACAAGGAGGAAATTATAACACCAGACTTCTCAGTTAAAAAACTGCATGGATGATAGTACTGTCCACTTATTTGGGAAAAATGGAAGAAATATATGTAGGGGAAAGATGATGACTTTGTTTTTAGACATTAATTTTACAATATCTTGCAATATCCAAGTAAATATGTTTGATTAGAGGGTCCAAAGTTCAGATAATAAATTTATACTTTAAAAAGCATCATATAGTTTATAATGAAGTTATAAGAGTGGATGAGACAACCAACCCAGTGAAAGAAGAAGGATCAATTAAAAAAAAATCTTAAACTGTATCAACATTTAAGAGTTGTCAAAAAGAGGGACTAGCTGTTGAAGCCCTTTAAAAAAAGAACTGTCTGATGTAATAATAGAATTGGAAAATTATTCTTTCAAGAAATGCAAACAAAGTTATTTCAAGGGGGGAGTAAATTGACAGTGTTCAGTGTTGCTGAGAAGTTAATTAAAATAAAGATTGAATAGCGACATGCTAATGTTTAATGGAAGTTTGAGGGCAGTAGTTGGATCAGAAATGAGACTGGAATACAAAAGAATCAAGGTGAATGAGTGGAGGCAACCACTACAATTGTATTTTAAGAAGTTTCACTGTGAAGAGGGAAAAGAGGGTATATATGTGTTAAGTCGCTTCAGTCGTGTTTCACTCTTTGTGACCCTATGGACTGTACCCTGCCAGGCTCCTCTGTTCATGGGATTCTCCAGGCAAGAATATTGGAGTGGGTTGCCATGTCCTCCTCCAGGGGATCTTCCAGACCCAGGGATCGAAACCACATCTCGTACACCTCCTGAACTGGCAGGTGAGTTCTTTACCACTAGCGCTACTTGGGAAGCCAAAAGAGAGGGAGGTAGTTTTAAAAACATAGTGAGGGGATGGAGATGGTAAGAGGGATGGACAATTAAATTTTAAATATTCAAAAAAAATTTTTAAATATTCAACATTTTGGTAAATGTGACTTCTAAGACTGTCTAAACTGTAATTAATACATAAAATAAGTAGAGCCTTCTTTCACTCTTTTAGGAATTTCCCTTCTTTCAATCCTATGATAATTATAAAAATGTCTTTCTAAATTTCCAACTTAAACTCTAGGATATAGTGAGCTAGAAGAGGAATCCCTACCGCTTGAAAAAGAGCTAAAATATCTTCAAATTAGTGACTTGTTTTCAAATTTTACTTTGAGTTCATTGTAGATTCACATGTAGATGTAAGACATAATACGGAGAGATCCCTAATACCACATACATAGTTTTGCCCAGTGATCCAGATACGGCCTACTATACCTACTCATCATGTGTCAAGATTTTTTTTTTTTATCATTTCTGTTCTGTTTGGAAAACTTGTTTTGGTCAGTTTTTAGGTTGTCTTCTAGAAACAAATGTTCTTAATTTTTCCCCATCTAATAATGCCTTGATATCCCCTTTATGCCTGAGGATTATTTTGATGGGTATAGGATTCAGGGATGCCAATTCCTTTATTTCAGCACTCGAAAATGTTATGTCAGTTCCTTCTCATAGCCAGTTTCTGATCATTAATCCTCTATAACTTGAGTTATTTCCCCCTGTATGTAAGGTATCCTTTTTAGCTGGCTGCTTTTAAGATTTTTATTGTCCGTTTTAATCAGAAGCTAATTATGTTGTATTTTCAGTTTATCCTATTTTAGATTCATATAGCTTCTTGAATATATAGACATATCTCTTACCAAATATGGGGAGTTTTCAGCCCTTATTAATTCCAGTATTTCTTATATCTGTCCCTTTATATATATATATGAATCACTTTGCTGTACACCTGAAACTAACACAACATTGTAAATAAATAATACTTCAATAAATTTAATTGAAAAGAATCCTGAAGATGTTACCAGATAACTATTGAGTTCATCAATGAATTTGGTAAAATTGTAGGGTACAAAAGTAATATACAAAAAGCTGTTGTATTTCTACAATGAAACAATGAAATAACTGAAAGTGGGATTTAAAAAATATAATCTCATTTACCATTACATCAAAAAGAATAAAATACCTAGGAATAAACCTACCTAAGGAGCTAAAAGACCTATACTTGGAAAACTGTAAGACACTGAACAAAGGAATTGAAGACTATGAAAACAGATGGAAAGATACACCATATTAATGAATTGGTATAATCAACATTTTTAAAATGACCATGCTACCCAAGGCAATCTTCAGATGCAGTGCCATTCCTATCAAAATACCAAGGACATTTTTCATAGAACCAGAACAAATAATTTTAAAATATTTATGAAAACACAAAAGACCCTGAAGCCAAAACAATCTTGATAAAGAAGATGAGAACTGGAGATATCACACTCTCTTACTTCAGATTATAATAAAAGCTACAGGAATCAAAACAGTATGGTACTGGCACATACACATATTCATGGACCAATGGAACAGGATAGAAAGCCCAGAAATAAAGCCACACACTTATGATCAATTAATCTACAATGAAGGAGACAAGAATATATAATGGAGAAAAGGCAGTATCCTCAATAAATGGTGCTGGGAAAACTGGACAGCTATATGTGAAAGAATTAGAGCATCTCTAATTGAACTCCGGGAGTTGGTGATGGACAGGGAGGCCTGGCATGCTGCAATTCACCAGGTTGCAAAGAGTCGGACATGACTGAGCAACTGAACTGAACTGAACTGAATACCATATAGGGCTACCTGAGTGGCTCAGTGGATAAAGAATCTGCCTGCAATCCAGGAGACACAGGTTTGATCCCTGGGTCAGGAAGATCCCCTGGAGGAGGGTATGGCACCCCACTCCAGTATTCTTGCCTGGAGAAGCCCAGAGAGAGAGGAGCTTAGCAGGCTACAGTCCACAGGGTCACAAAGAGTCGGACACGACTGAAGCGACTGAGCATGCACAACACCTTATACAAAAATAAACCCGAATAGGTTAAAGACTTAAAATAAGACAGGAAACCATAGGACTGCTAGAAGAAAACATAGGTAGAACCTGATGCTGCTGCTAAGTCGCTTCAGTCGTGTCCGATTCTGTGCGACCCCACAGATGGAAGCCCACCAGGCTCCCCTGTCCCTGGGATTCTCTAGGCAAGAACACTGGAGTGGGCCGCCATTTCCTTCTCCAATGCGTGAAAGGGAAAAGTGAAAGTGAAGTCACTCAGTCGTGTCCGACTCAGTGACCCCATGGACTGCAGCCTATCAGGCTCCGCCTTCCATGGGATTTCCCAGGCAAGAGTACTGGAGTGGGGTGCCATTGCCTTCTCCAGAACCTTCTTTGACATAAATCTTATTTTTTTGAATCTGTCTCCTAATGTAAAGGAAATAAAGACAAAAATAAAAATATGAGACCTAATTAATCTCAAGAGCTTTTGCACAACAAAAGAAAACACTAACAAAATGATAACATACTATATAAAATATTTGTAAATGATATGATCAATAAGGGGTTAATATCCAACCTATATAAACAGCTCCCACAACTCAACATCAAAAAAAAAAAAAAAAATTTAAAAATGAACAGAAGTTCTAAACACACATTTTCCCAAAGACTACACAGATGGCCAACAGGCACATGAAAAGATGCTCAACATCATTAATCATCAGAGAAATACAAATCAAAACCACAATGAGGTATCACCTCACATCTATCAGAATGGCTGTCATCAAAAGAACACAAATAACAAATGTTGGGGAGAATGTGAATAAAAGGAAACCCTTGTGTATTGTTGGTGGGAATGTAAGTTGGTGCAGCCACTATGGAGAACAGAATAAGGATAGCTCAAAAAAGTAAAAAACAGAACTACTAGGGCTGTCCCAAGATGGCACAGGAATAGGATGGGGAGACCACTTTCTCCCCAACAAATTCATCAAAAGATCATTTGAATGCTGAGAAATTTCCACAAAACAATTTTTGAGTGGCTGGCAGAGGACACCAGGCACCCAGAAGTGCAGCCCACTCTCTTCGAAAAGAGGTAGGACAAGACATCAAAGACTAAAAGAGAGACAAAAGAGTTAGGGATGGAGACCCGTCCTGGGGAAGGAGTCATAAAGTTTCTAAACAGTAGAAAACCCTATCCTATCACAGGCAGGTCTGTGGGGAGTTTTGGAATCTCAGAGGGCAACATAACCAGGAGGGGGGGAAAAAACCCCACAGAATAGGCGCCTAACCACAACTGCCAGTGAAGAAGTAGCCCAGATGCTTGCATCCACTACCAGTGAGCAGAGGATGGACAGGGAGGCGCAGGCTGCATCATTGGCACTTAGGGTAAGTACTGGGCCTGAATGCCTTGAGGACAATCTGAGGGAGCTAACATGAGATAGCAACCCAAACTGTGGGATCGCCAGAGAGGGGGGAAAAAAAGAGAGCTTTCCCACGAAAGGCTCTATAAAGTGAAATACCAAAGGGGAGCTAGCTGACGTGTACAGCCCACCCCCCTCCCACCACCACCACCACCAGAGGCAGAGAGGCAGGCATGGGACAGCCAGAGCCAGAAGGCAATCTTCTGGCCTTCTGGGGCTGCTACAATCTTGGCCCCAGAGACCAACATCTTCCACCAAACTGTGAGCAGGCTCCCAGTTGCTAACCACGTCTTCCTGGGATCCTGACAGTTGACATCTGCCAGGAGGGTCACAGCCTGAGATTAGCTCCCCAGAGGAGACACACAGCACACCTGAGATAGTGCTCTCAGGGCGCACTGGGAAACTGAGTTTCCAGGTCCGGGGAGATGATTAAGACTGCACAGCCCACCTGGGACAGTGCGCTGGCCAAGCACCTGGTCGCCTGAGCTGTTCCAACCTGGGTAGGGCACAAAACGCATGCCCAACCAAGTCTGTGCCCTTGAAGAGTACCCAAGAACCTGAACCTGAGCAGCTTAGACTTGGGAAGTGCATGTTAGACAGTGCCCTATAGAGTACCCTGGAGCCTGAGCAGTGTACAGCTAGAAAGCACATGCTGCTGTGAGCTGGGGCAAAGCCACTGTGGCCCATACACTGCCAGCACTCCCCACACATGCCAGCAATATTTGCTTGTAGTGTTCCTCCCTCCCTACCACACAACTGAACAAGTGAACTTAAATAAGTGACCACCTTCTCTCCCTTGTAACAGAGTGGAAATTAGACACCAAAGAGACCTGGAAACAGAGTAAGCCAAAATAAACAAAGAAGAGAGAACTGCTCTGGAAGTGACAAGTGCAATAGATTAAAACCCTGTAGTTAAGATTGACTAAGCATTGGAGGGGGCCTATAGACCTTGAGAACAAGTACAAGCTGGAACTAGGAACTATCTGAAACTGAACTGATCTCACACTGCCCACAACAGCTCCAGAGAAATGCCTAGATACATTTTTACTATCATCACATTTTAATTTTTTTAAGTTCTTTATTACTCCTTTAATTTTCATTTTTATAACCTACTATTACCTCGAAAAAAGAAACCCTATTTTTAAAGCAAATTTCATATCTATATTTTTAAAATTTTTGTGATTTATTTTGTTTTGTATTTTTAATATCATATTTTTGGGACTCTAACCTCTATTTTAAATTTTTAATCTTTGGTATTTTGGGTATTTGTTATCAATTTTGTATTTTTAAGAATCTGATCTTCAGTATCCATTTTCACTTAGGGGTGTGATTGCTGGCTTGATACTCTCTCCTCTTTTGACTCTCCCTTCTCTCCCCCAGGTCACCTCCATCTCCTCCCTCCCCTTTCTCTTCTCTACTTAACACTGTGAATCTCTCTTGGTGTTCCATGCTGTGGAGAACACTTAGGGAATTGATTACTGGCTAGATAGCTATCTCCCCTTTTGACCCACCCCTCTTCTCCTCCTGGTCATCTCTATCTCCCTTCTCCCTCTTCTCTTCTCCATGTAACTCTGTGAACCTCTCTGGGTGTCCATCGCTGTGGAAAATTGTTTCACCATTAACCTAGATGTTTTATCATCTGTGCTATATGGATGGAGAAGTCTTGAAGCTACTGTAAGAATAAGACTGAAAGCCAGAGGCAGGAGACTTAACTCCAAAACTTGAGAACATCAGAGAACTCCTGATTCCAGAGAACATTAATAGACAAGACCTCATCAAAAAGCCTCCATACCTATACTGAAACCAAGCTCCACCCAAGAGCCAACAAGTTCCAAAGCAAGACATACTATGCTAATTCTCCAGCAAAGCAGGTATAGCCCTGAGCATTAAAAGAGAGGCTGCCCAAAGCCATATCAAACCCACAGACACTGCAAAATTCACTACTGGACACTTCATTGCACTCCAGACAGAAGAGATCCAGCTCCACCCACGAGAACACAGACACAAGCTTCCCTAACCAGGAAACCTTGACAAGCCACTTGTCCAACACCACCACAGGGAGGAACCTTCACAATAAAGAGGAACCACAAACTTCCAGCCTACAGAAAAGGCACTGCAAACACAGCAATTAAACAAAATTAAAAGGCAGAGAAATATTCAGCAGGTAAAGGAACATGATAAGTGCCCACCAAACCAAATGAAAGAGGAGGAGATAGGTAATCTACCTGAAAAAGAATTCAGAATACTGATAGTAAAGATGATCCAAATCTTGAAAACAAAATGGAGTTACAGATGAATAGATAAGAGACAAGGATTGAGAAGATCCAAGAAATGTTTAACAAGGACCTAGAAAAAATAGAGAGTCAACCAGTATTAACAATGCAATAACTGAGATCAAAAGCACTCTGGAGGGAACCAACAGTACAATAACTGAAGAAGAAGATAGGATAAGTGAGGTGGAATATAGAATGGTGGAAATAAATGAAGCAGAGAGGAAAACAGAGTTAAAAGAAATGAGGACAACCTCAGAGACCTCTGGGGCAATGTTAAACACCCAACATTCGAATCATAGGAGTACCAGAAGAAGAAGACAAAAAGAAAGGCCATGATAAAATGCTTGAGGAGATAATAGTTGAAAACTTCCCTAAAATGGGGAAGGAAATAGCCACCCAAGCCCAAGAAACCCAGAGAGTCCCAAACAGGACAGACCCAAGGTAAAACACCCCAAGACACATATAAATCAAACCAATGAAGATTAGCCACAAAGAGAAAATATTAAAAGCAGAAAGGGAAAAGCAACAAATAACACACAAGGGGGATCCCCATAAGGATAAAAGCTGATCTTTCAACAGAAACTCTTCAGGCAGGCCAAGAAATGAATGGCAGGACATACTTAAAGTGATGAGAGAGAAAAATCTATAACCCAGATTACTATACCTAGCAAGGATCTCATTCAAATATGAAGGAGAAATCAAAAGCTTTACAAACAAGCAAAAGCTGAGAGAATTCAGCACCACCAAACCAGCTCTTCAACAAATACTAAAGGATCTTCTCCAGACAGGAAACACAAAAAAAGTTTATATATGCTGTCTACAAGAGACCCACCTTAAAACAAGGGACACATACAGACAAAGTGAAGAGCTGGAAAAAGATATTTCACACAAAGGGAGACCAAAAGAAAGCAGGAGTAGCAATACTCATATCAGATAAAGTAGACTTTGAAATACAGGCTGTGAAAAGAGACAAAGAAGGACACTACATGATGATCAAAGCATCAACCCAAGAATAAGATATGACAATTAGAAATATAATGGATGCAATATAGGAGCATCTCCATACATAAGGCAAATGCTAACAAGTATGAAAGGGGAAATTAACAGTAACACAATAATAGTGGGAGGTTTTAATACCCTTCTCACACCTGTGGATAGATCAACCAAACAGAAAATTAGCAAGGAAACACAAACTTTAAATGATACAATGGACCAGTTAGACCTAATTGATATCTGTAGGACATTTCACCCCAAAACAATGAATTTCACTTTTTTCTCAAGTGCACACAGAACATTCTCCAGGATGGATCACATCCTGGGCCATAAATTTAGCCTTGGTAAATTCAAAAAAACTGAAATAATTTCAAGCATATTTTCTGATCACAATATAGTAAGATTAGATGTCAACTACAGGAAAAAAAAAACTATTAAAAATGCAAACATATGGAGGCTAAACAACACACTTCTTAATAACCAACAAATCATGGAGGAAATCAAAATATGCATAGAAACGAATGAAAATGAAAACACAACAACCCAAAACCTATGGTATTCAGTAAAAGCACTGCTAAGGGGAAGGTTCATAGCAATATAAGCTTACTGCAAGAAACAAGAGAAAAATCAAGTAAATAACCTAACTTTACACCTAAAACAACTAGAAAAAGAAGAAATGAAGCCCCCAGGGTTAGTAGAAGGAAAGAAATCATAAAAATCAGGGCAGAAATAAATGAAAAAGAAACAAAGGAGACTATAGCAAAAATCAACAAAACCAGAAGCTGGTTCTTTGAGAAGATAAATAGCCAGACTCATCTAGGAAAAAAGGGAAAAGAATTAATTAAATCAACAAAATTAGAAATGAAAATGGAGAAATCACAACAGACAACACAGAAGTCTAAACACCCAAACTCATATTATGAGGCCACCATCACCCTAATACCAAAACTAGACAAAGATGCCACAAAAAGAAAAAAAAAAAAAAACTACAGGTCAATATCACTGACAAACATAGAAGCAAAAATCCTCAACAAAATTCTAGCAAACAGAATCCAACAACATATTAATAAGATCATACATCATGACCAAGTGGGATTTATCCCAGGGATGCAAGGATTCTTCAGTATTCACAAATCAATCAATGTGATACACCACATTAACAAATGGAAAGATAAAAATCATATGATTATTTCAATAGATGCAGAGAAAGCCTTTGACAAAATTCAACACTCATTTATGATAAAAACACTCCAGAAAGCAGGCATAGAAGGAACATACCTCAACATAATAAAAAGCTATATATGACAAACCCACAGCAAAAATTACCCCCAATGGCAAATAATTGAAAGCATTTCCCCTAAAGTCAGGAACAAGACAAGGGTGCCCACTCTCATCACTACAATTCAATATAGTTTTGGAAGTTTTAGCCACAGCAATCAGAGAAGAAAAAGAAATAAAAGGAATCCAGATTGGAAAAGAAGAAGTAAAATCTCAGTGTTTCCAGATGACATAACCCTCTACACTGAAAACCCTAAAAACACCACCAGAAAATTACTAGAGCTAATCAACGAATATAGTAAAGTTGTAGGACATAAAATTAATACACAGAAATCCCTTGCATTTCTATACACTAACAATGAGAAAACAAAAAGAGAAATTAAGGAAATAATCCCATTCACCATTGTGATGAAAAGAATAAAATACTTAGGAATAAATCTACATAAAGAAACAAAAGACCTATATATAGAAAACTATAAAACATTAAAGAAATCAAAGATGACACAAATACATGGAGAAATATAGCATGTTCATGGATTGGAAGAATCAATATAGTAAAAATGAGCATACTACCCAAAGCAATTTATAGATTCAATTCAATCCCTATCAAGCTACCAACGGTATTCTTCACAGAGCTAGAAAAATTAATTTCACAATTTGTATGGAAATACAAAAAACTTTGAATAGCCAAAGCAATCTTGAGAAAGAAGAATGGAACTGGAGGAACAAACCTCCTGACTTCAGACTATACTACAAAGCTACAGTCATCAAGACAGTTATGGTACTGGCACAAAGACAGAAATATAGATCAATGGAACAAAAGAGAAAGTTCAGAGATAAATCCACGCACCTATGGACACCTTATCTTTGACAAAGGAGGCAAGAATATACAATGGAGAAAAGACAATCTCTTTAACAAGTAGTGCTGGGAAAACTGGTCAACCACTTGCAAAAGAATGAAACAAGAACACTTTCAAACATGATACACAAAAATAAACTCAAAATGGATTAAAGATCTAAATGTAAGACCAGAAACTAAAAAACTCCTAGAGGAAAACATAGGCAAAACACTCTCTGACATAAATCACAGCAACATCCTCTATGACCCACCTCCCAGAGTAATGGAAATAAAAGCAAAGTAAATAAATGGGACCTAATTAAACTTAAAAGCTTTTGCACAATGAAGGAAACTATAAGCAAGGTGAAAAGACAGCCTTCAGAGTGGGAGATCAGATCAGATCAGATCAGTCACTCAGTCGTGTCCGACTCTTTGGAACCCATGAATCGCAGCAGGCCAGGCCTCCCTGTCCATCACCAACTCCCAGAGTTCACCCAGACTCATGTGCATCGAGTCAGTGATGCCATCCAGCCATCTCATCCTCTGTCGTCCCCTTCTCCTCTTGCCCCCAATCCCTCCCAGCATCAGAGTCTTCTCCAATGAGTCAACTCTTCGCATGAGGTGGGCAAAGTACTGGAGTTTCAGCTTTAGCATCATTCCTTCCAAAGAAATCTCAGGGCTGATCTCCTTCAGAATGGACTGGTTGGATCTCCTTGCAGTCCAAGGGACTCTCAAGAGTCTTCTCCAACACCACAGTTCAAAAGCATCAATT
>NW_011494749.1:3013970-3018171 GCF_000754665.1 Bison bison bison | reverse complement strand
ATACAGCCTTGACGTACTCCTTTTCCTATTTGGAACCAGTCTGTTGTTCCATGTCCAGTTCTAACTGTTGCTTCCTGACCTGCATACAAATTCCTCAAGAGGCAGATCAGGAGGTCTGGTATTTCCATCTCTTTCAGAATTTTCCACAGTTTATTGTGATCCACACAGTCAAAGGCTTTGGCATAGAGTGGGAGAAAATAATAACAAATGAAGTAACTGACAAGGAATTAATCTGGAAAATATACAAACAGCTCCTGCAGCTAAATTCCAGAAAAATAAATGACCCAATCAAAAACTGGGCCAAAGAACTAAACAGACATTTCTCCAAAAAAGACATACAGATGGCTACATCTGTATGTGTTTCATACAAACACATGAAAAGATGCTCAACATTACTCATTATCAGAGAAATGCAAATCAAAAACACAGTGAAGTACCATCTCACCATGGTCAGAATGGTTGCTATCAAAAAGTCTACAAACAATAAATGCTGGAGAGGATGCAGAGAAAACAGAACCCTCTTTCGCTGTTGGTGGGAATGCAAACTAGTACAGCCACTATGGAGAACAATATGGAGATTCCTTAAAAAACTGGAAATAGAACTGCCACATGACCCAGCAATCCCTCTGCTGGGCATACACACCTAGAAAACAAGAATTGAAAGAGACACGTGTATCCCAATGTTCATCACAGCACTGTTTTCAATAGCCAGGACATGGAAGCAACCTAGGTATCCATCGGCAGATGAATGGATAAGAAAGCTGTGGTACATATACACATCAGATTATTACTCATCTATTAAAAGTAACACATTTGAATCAGTTCTAATGAGGTAGATGAAACTGGAGCCTATTATACAGTGTGAAGTAAGTCAGAAAGAAAAACACCAATACAGTATATTAACACATATACATGGAGAAGGAAATAGCAATCCACTCCAGTATTCTTGCCTGGAGAATCCCATGAACAGAGAAGCCTGGTGAGCTACAGTCCATGGGGTCGCACAGTGTCAGACATGACTGAAGCAACTTAGCACAGCATAGCACATGGAGTTTAGAAAGATGGTAACAATGACCCTATATGCAAGACAGCAAAAGAGACACAGATATAAAGAACAGACTTCTGGACTCTGGGAGAAGGCGAGGGTGGGATGATTTGAGAGAATAGTATGTGTAATAGATGACCAGTCCAAGTTCAATGCGTGAAATAGGGCACTCAAAGCTGGTACACTGGGACAACCCAGAGGGATGGGATGGGGTAGGAGGGGGGTTCGGGATGGGGAACACATGTACACCCATGGCTGATTCATGTTTATATATGGCAAAAACCACCACAATATTGTAAAGTAATTAGCCTCAATTAAAATAAATAAATAATTTTTTTTTAAAAAAAGAACTTCTATATGACCCAGAAATTCCACCCCTGGGAATATATCAGAAGAAAATGAAAACACTAGTTAGAAAAGATACACACACCCCAATATTAATAGTAACATTATTTACAACTGCCAAGATATTAAAGCAATCAAAGTGTCCATCAGCAGATGAATAGGTAAATAAAATGTTGCATATACACACAATGGACTACTACTCAACCATAAAAAATGTCATTTTGAGAACCGTGCCAACATGTGTGGATTTAGCAGGTATTATGCTAAGTTAAGTCAGAGAAAGACAGATACTATTGACACCACATACATGTGAAACCTAAAATATAAAAAAATGGTGAATATAACAAAAAAGAAACAGACTCACAGATATAGAGACCAAATTAGTAGTTACTAATAGGGAGAGAGGAGGAGGTGCAAAATAGGGGGAAGAGATTAAGAAATACAAACTAATCCATATAAGATATATAAGCTAAGAGAATATATAGTACAGCACATGCAATATAGCTAATATTTTACAATAATTATAATTGGAGTATAACCTTTAATAATCATGAATCACTATGTTGTATAACTGAATCATATAATACTGTACATCAACTATCCCTTAATTCTTTTAGAAAAATTTAAAAAGAATACAAAAGGCTTGAACATTATCAATTAGACCTAGTTATCAATCAATTATCAATTATCAATCAATTAGACCTAATTGATATCTATAGAGCACTTTACCCAACAGCAATAGAATATATCTCTACAGTCCCCACAGCCATTAAAGAAATAAGAAAATAGTACAAACAATGTTATGCCCAAATACTGCACAATTTAGAACAAATGGAACAATTCCTTGACAGAAATATCTACCTGATATCTACCAATAACTTAGAAATAGACAATTTGAACATCCCTGTATCTATTAAATAAATTAAATTCAAAGTTAAAAACTTTCCAAATAAAATACACACAATTCCAGGTCAACATGGTTTTACTGAAAAATTCTATCAAAGATTTAAGGAAGAATTATCATTTCTACATAGCCTATTCCATAAAACACAAAGGTAGAATATACTATCTAATTCAACTTATAAAGACACACTTACCCTAAAATTAAAGCTCAGAAAAGCATAAGACAATTACAGACCAATGTTTCATGAATATAGACTCAAAAAATCCTCAACAATATATTGATACATTGGATCCAGCAATATATACAAAGGCAATACATCACTATAAAGTGGGCTTTACTCCAGGAATGCAAGGCTGGGTTAACATTTAAAACCAATTGATAGGAGGAGGAGCTAAGATGGTGGAGGAGTAGGACGGGGAGAACACTTTCTCCCCCACAAGTTCATCAAAAGAACATTTAAACGCCGAGTAAATTCCACAAAACAACTTCTGAATGCCGGCAGAGGACATCAGGCACCCAGAAAAGCAACCCATTGTCTTTGAAAGGAGGTAGGAAAAAATATAAAAGACAAAAAAAGAGACAAAAGAGGGAGGGATGGAGTTCCATCCTGGGAAGGGAGTCTTAAAAAGAGAGAAGTTTCCAAACACCAGGAAACCTTCTCACTGCTGAATCTGTGCCGAGCCTTAGAAGCACAGAGGGCAACATAACAGGGAGGAAAAATAAATAAACAAATAAAACCTGCAGATTGCGAGCCCTACGGTAACTCCCCCAGCGGAGAAGCAGCGCAGATGCCTGCACACGCCACTAGCAAGCGGGGCCTGGGCAGGGAGGTGCGGCGCGGGCTGCATTGCTTAGAGTAAGGATCTGGCCTGAATACCCTGAGGGCTATCTAAGCGAAATAATTTGGGCTAGCAAACCAGACTGTGGGATACCTACCACGCGAAAAGCCAGCCCTAACCTAAGACACCGCCAGGCCCGGGCACGGAACAAAGGACTGAACAGAGATAGCCAGCTGCAGACCGTACCCCTCCAGTGACAGGCAGCCAGAGCCGGAATGGGAAAATCACAGCCCCAGAGAGACATTATCTATAAAACTGTAAGCAGGCTTTTTTGCTAACTAAAACTTCTTGGGGGTCTGGACGATCAACATCCACCTGAGAAGGTGTGCCGGTTGTACACCTAGATAACCAAGCGGCAGGGAGGCAATAAGTCAAAGCATTTGTGCTCACCAAACACCTCATTACCTGAGCTGCTCCAACCTGGGAAGGGCACAAAACGCAGGCCGAACCGAGTCTGCACCTCTGAGGACTGCCCGAGTGCCTGAACTTGAGCGGCTTAGACCTGGGAGGTGCAAGCAGCCCAGGGCCGGCCACGGATGGTTCCTGGCGGAGCAACCTAGAGCCTGAGCAGTGTGAGCAGGGAGGCTACAGGTGCTGTGAGTGGGGGCAGGCCCAGTGTGGCTGAGGCACTGCGAGCACATGCCAGTGTTATTTGTTTGCAGCGTCCCTCCCTCCCCACACCGTGACTAAACAAGTGAGAAAAAAAAAAAAGTGTCCACCACCATCCCCTTTGTGTCAGGGCGGAAACCAGACACTGAAGAGACCAGCAAACAGAAGAAGCTATAACAGAGGGAACCACCTTGGAAGCAACAGGCAATAGATTAAAACCCTGTGGTTACTACGGACTACATAGGAAGGGGCCTATAGATCTTGAGAAATATAAGTCGGACCAAGGAACTAGCTGAAAATGAACTGACCCCAAATACTCACAACAAAACCAGAGAAAGTCCTAGATATATTTTTAGTATTTTTACGATCCTTCTTTCTTTTTTTTTAATTAAAAAAATTTTAGTCCTCTATTATTCCTTTAATTTTCACTTTTATACCTACTATTACTTCTCAAAAAAA
>NW_011494749.1:3009093-3013525 GCF_000754665.1 Bison bison bison | reverse complement strand
TCTACTCTAGATTTTTAATTTTAGCTTTTTGGTATTTGTTATCAATTTTGTACCTATATTTTTTTTTTATAATTTTTGTGACTTTTTTTTCTCTCTCTCTTTCTTTATCTTCTTCTTTTATATAACATTGTATATTTGAAATTCCAAACTACTCTAGATTTTAATTTATGCTTTTTGGTATTTGTTATCAACTTTGTACCTATATTTTCTTTATAATTTTTGCGACTTTGTTTTTTTTTCTCTTTTTTTTTCTTCTTCTTTTTTTTAACATTGTGTTTTTGAAATTCCAAACTCTACTCTAGATTTTTAATTTTTGCTTTTATGTATTTGTTACCAATTTTGTACCTTTAAGAACCCAATCTTCAGACCCATTTTTCACTAGAGAGCGAGATTACTGGCTTGACTGCTCTCTCTCCCTTTGGACTCTCCTTTTTCTCCACCGGGTCGCCTGTGTCTCCTCCCTAACCCCTCTCTACTCTACCCAACTCTGTGAATTTCTCTGTGTTCCAGACGGTGGAGAACACTTAGGGAACTGATAACTGGCTGGATCTGTCTCCCTCCTTTTCATTTCCCCCTTTTAGCCTCCTGGCCATCTCTGTCTCCTTCCTCCTTCTTCTCTTCTCTGTATAATCCTGTGAACATCTCTGAGTGGTCCAGTTGTGGAGTGCACATAAGGAAGTGATTACTGGCTAGCCCACTCTCTCCTCTAATGATTCCACCTCATCTCATTCAGGTCACCTCTAACTCCCTCCTCCCTCTTCTCTTCTCCATGTAACACTGTGAACCTCTCTGGGTGACCCTCACAGTGGAGAAACTTTTCGTCTTTAACGTAGATGTTTTATCAGTGGTGCTGTATAGAAGGAGAAGTTTTGAAACTACTGTAAAAATAAGACCGATAACTGGAAGCAGGAGGCTTAAGTCCAAACCCTGACTCCAGAGAACTCCTGACTCCAGGGATCATTAATTGACAGGAGCTTATCAAACGCCTCCATACATACACTGAAACCAAGCACCACACAAGAGCCAACAAGTTCCAGGACAAGACAAACCAAGCAAATTCTCCAGCAACACAGGAACACAGCCCTGAGCACCAAGATACAGGCTGCCCAAAGTCACTCCAAAACCATAGACATCTCATAACTCATTACTGGACACTTCATTGCACTCCAGAGAGAAGAAATACAGCTCCAACCCACCAGAACACCGACACAAGCTTCCCTAACCAAGAAACTTTGACAAGCCACCTGTACAAACCCACACACAGCGAGGAAACGCCACAATAAACTGTCAGAATACAGAACGGACACCCCAAACTCAGCAATTTAAACCAGATGAAGAGACAGAGGAATACCCAGCAGATAAAGGAACAGGATAAATGCCCAATAAACCAAACCAAAGAGGAAGAGATAGGGAATCTACCTGATAAAGAATTCGGAATAATGATAGTGAAATTGATCCAAA
Organism: Bison bison bison; assembly: GCF_000754665.1. Classification (NCBI taxonomy): domain Eukaryota; kingdom Metazoa; phylum Chordata; class Mammalia; order Artiodactyla; family Bovidae; genus Bison; species Bison bison. The sequence continues at coordinate 3,012,064 of NW_011494749.1, read as the reverse complement.
ATCTTGAAATCAAAATGGAATCACAGATAAATAGCCTGGAGACAAGGATTGAGAAGATGCAAGAAAGGTTTAACAAGGACCTAGAAGAAATAAAAAAGAGTCAATATATAATGAATAATGCAATAAATGAGATCAAAAACACTCTGGAGGCAACAAATAGTAGAATAACAGAGGCAGAAGATAGGATTAGTGAATTAGAAGATAGAATGGTAGAAATAAATGAATCAGAGAGGAAAAAAGAAAAACGAATTAAAAGAAATGAGGACAATCTCAGAGACCTTCAGGACAATATTAAACACTACAACATTCGAATCATAGGGGTCCCAGAAGAAGAAGACAAAAAGAAAGACCATGAGAGAATACTTGAGGAGATAATAGTTGAAAACTTACCTAAAATGGGGAAGGAAATAATCACTCAAGTCCAAGAAACCCAGAGAGTCCCAAACAGGGTAAACCCAAGGTGAAACACCCCAAGACACATATTAATCAAATTAACAAAGATCAAACACAAAGAACAAATATTAAAAGCAGCAAGGGGAAAACAACAAATAACACACAAGGGAATTCCCATAAGGATAACAGCTGATCTTTCAATAGAAACTCTCCAAGCCAGGAGGGAATGGCAAGACATACTTAAAGTGATGAAAGAAAATAACCTACAGCCCAGATTATTGTACCCAGCAAGGATCTCATTCAAGTATGAAGGAGAAATCAAAAGCTTTACAGACAAGCAAAAGCTGAGAGAATTCAGCACCACCAAACCAACTCTCCAACAAATACTAAAAGATATTCTCTAGACAGGAAACACAAAAACAGTGTATAAATTCGAACCCAAAACAATAAAGTAAATGGCAACGGGATCATACTTATCAGTAATTACCTTAAACGTAAATGGGTTGAATGCCCCAACCAAAAGACAAAGACTGGCTGAATGGATACAAAAACAAGACCCCTACATATGCTGTCTACAAGAGACCCACTTCAAAACAGGGAACACATACAGACTGAAAGTGAAGGACTGGAAAAAGATTTTCCATGCAAATAGGGACCAAAAGAAAGCAGGAGTAGCAATACTCATATCAGATAAAGTAGACTTTAAAACAAAGGCTGTGAAAAGAGACAAAGACGGTCACTACATAATGATCAAAGATCAATCCAAGAAGAAGATATAACAATTATAAATATATATATATACCCAACACAGGAGCACCACAATATGTAAGACAAATGCTAACAAGTATGAAAGGAGAAATCAACAATAACACAATAATAGTGGGAGACTTTAATACCCCACTCACACCCCACTCACACCTATGGATAGATCAACTAAACAGAAAATTAACAAGGAAACACAAACTTTAAACAATACAATAGGCCAGCTAGACCTAATTGATATCTATAGGACATTTCATCCCAAAACAATGAATTTCACCTTTTTCTCAAGTGCATATGGAACCTTCTCCAGGATAGATCACATCCTGGGCCATAAATCTAGCCTTGGTAAATTCAAAAAAATAGAAATCATTCCAAGCATCTTTTCTGACCACAGTGCAGTAAGATTAGATCTCAATTACAGGAGAAACACTATTAAAAACTCCAACATATGGAGGCTGAACAACACGCGCTGAATAACCAACAAATCACAGAAGAAATCAAAAAAGAAATCAAAATTTGCATAGAAACGAATGAAAATGAAAACACAACAACCCAAAACCTGTGGGACACTGTAAAAGCAGTCCTAAGGGGAAAGTTCATAGCAATACAGGCATACCTCAAGAAATAAGAAAAAAGTCAAATAAATAATCTAACTCTACACCTAAAGCAACTAGAAAAGGAAGAAATGAAGAACCCCAGGGTTAGTAGAAGGAAAGAAATGTTAAAAAATTAGGGCAGAAATAAATGCAAAAGAAACAAAAGAGACCATAGCAAAAATCAACAAAGCCAAAAGCTGGTTCTTTGAAAGGATAAATAAAATTGACAAACCATTAGCCAGACTCATCAAGAAACAAAGGGAGAAAAATAAAATAATAAAATTAGAAATGAAAATGGAAAGATCACAACAGACAACAGAAATACAAAGGATCATAAGAGACTACTATCAACAATTATATGCCAATAAAATGGACAACGTGGAAGAAATGGACAAATTCTTAGAAAAGTACAACTTTCCCAAACTGGACCAGAAAGAAATAGAAAATCTTAACAGACCCATCACAAGCACAGAAATTGAAACTGTAATCAAAAATCTTCCAGCAAACAAAAACCCAGGTCCAGACGGCTTCACCGCTGAATTCTACCAAAAACTTAGAGAAGAGCTAACACCTATCCTACTCAAACTCTTCCAGAAGATTGCAGAGGAAGGTAAACTTCCAAACTCATTCTATGAGGCCACCATCACCCTAATACCAAAACCTGACAAAGATGCCACAAAAAAAGAAAACTACAGGCCAATATCACTGATGAACATAGATGCAAAAATCCTTAACAAAATTTTAGCAATCAGAATCCAACAACACATTAAAAAGATCATACACCATGACCAAGTGGGCTTTATCCCAGGGATGCAAGGATTCTTCAATATCCGCAAATCAATCAGTGTAATACACCACATTAACAAATTGAAACATAAAAACCATATGATTATCTCAATAGATGCAGAGAAAGCCTTTGACAAAATTCAACATCCATTTATAATAAGAGCTCTCCAGAAAGCAGGAATAGAAGGGACATACCTCAACATAATAAAAGCTATATATGACAAACCCACAGCAAACATTATCCTCAATGGTGAAAAATTGAAAGCATTTCGTCTAAAGTCAGGAACAAGACAAGGCTGCCCACTTTCACCATTACTATTCAACATAGTTTTGGAAGATTTGGCCACAGCAATCAGAGCAGAAAAAGAAATAAAAGGAATCCAAATTGGAAAAGAAGTAAAACTCTCACTGTTTGCAGATGACATGATCCTCCA